>NW_024081736.1:319979-375746 GCF_003009895.1 Hyaena hyaena
ATACTACATGGCAATGAGAAACAATGAAATCTGGCCATGTGTAGCAACATGGATGGACCTTGAGGGTGTTATGCTGAGCGAAATAAGTCAGGCAGAGAAGGACAAATACCATATGTTTGCACGTATAGGAGGATTAGGAGGAACTTGACAGAGGACCAAGGGGGAGAAGAAGGGGGGAAATGGCGGGAGAGGGAGAGAGGCAAACCATGAGAGACTCTTGAATGCTGACAAAAACTGAGGACTGATGGATGTGGGGGGAAGGGGGTATGGGCATGGAGGAGGACACTTGTGGGGATGAGCACTGAGTGTTATGTAGAAACTAATTTGACAATAAACTATTTGTAAAAAAATAAAAAAAAAAAATGATGTCCAAGGAAGCTATATTGCTTACAACCATACTAGCTCCCCAAATGAGGATGGAGGGAAGAATCACTATCACAGTATACCCAGGCACTCTCAGAGCTCTCAGGAGGGAGCCTGAAAGGCAAGATGAGGGATGTGGAGAAACCACTATACCTCAAGGGCCACCCTTGCTCCAGGAAGGTTAAGTGCCTCAAACTCTGAGGAGGACCATGATAACCTTACATCTAACTAGTATGCAAGGGCCCAGTCCCAGAGGGTGACCACAGTCCTGCTAAGTATGTGGAAGCAAAAATGGGAGCTCTAGCTCAGTAAGCCTTTCCTCCCAAGTTAGCATAGACCTCACAAGCTCCTGGAGGGAAAGTGTCCATAGAGGCTGGGAAAGGGGCCCAAGTCTCACATGACTTCAGCTGATGAACAGAACAAGGTTTGTGGATGCAAGTTAGACAGTGGACTGAACATCCTGAGTCAGAAGGCTGAACTTCCTTATTCAATATGTAATCATGATGCTGTCTACTCTGGGCACACTGATCACTGGATATCAGGGCCATAATCTGTGGACTCTCAGCTCTTTGGGGTGAAGACACTAAGGAGACTGCTCAGTCTTGGGAGGTTCTGAACTGGGAGAGGGATTTAGGAACTTATGGAACCACTCAGTACTAGCCTCCTAGATTCCCTTTTCCTTCCAAACTACTATACCCACACTCAGTTCAACACACAATTGTGAAGTCCCTACTTGTCCTACTCTGGGACAAGCTAACAACACAATGATGAGTAAGACTTGGTTCCTATGCTTAAGGAACTCACAGTTTACAGGGAAATATAAGCACATGGGCAGATAGTTTAAAATATTATGCTAAGTGCTCCATGGGAAATAGTTCTCTGTGAGCCTAAGAAGAGATACCCAACCCAGCCAGGGGAGTCTGGAAGAATGATCTGTGTTGTTGATGCCTTAGATAAGTATTGTTTATCCTATATTCACTGCTGCTGCAACTGTATTGTGGATTCTGAGACATGTTGCTAAAGGCAGCAGAAGCATAGATTCCATGGAATTTTTCATGTGGAACACGCTACATCTTTCAGACACAGAATGATTCTTCTGACTTTTTAATTCCACATGCAACCAGGTCCCAGGCCCTAGCGATTCCACTACTGAATTTCTCTCTCCACTCTAACCCTTCCTTCCCTAGTCCACTGCCACTGCCTTAGTCATCACTTCTCTGGCCATACTTCTCTGCTTAATTTGTATGGCAATACTACTACAAACAGCTATATTAAAGTTTTTATATAATATTAAAATTAAGCTACTATTAATCTGAAATAAACTGTTTCTAGTTAAAATTTTAATGTAATCCTCAGGGCAACCACGAAGAAAATAACTCAAAAATATATAATAAAAGAAACGAACAGAATTAAAAGGCTACACTAGAAAATATCTATTTAATGTAAAATAAGGCAGTAATGTAGGAATAGAGGAACAATGACATAAGGCTACAGAAAGCAAATGGCAAAATGTAAGATGCAAATTATACTCCATCAGTAATTACATTAAGTATAAATGAATCAAATACTCCAACCAAAAGGAATAAAAAACTGGGATTTATGAATTTTTTAAAAAATCCAACCAGATGCAGTCAATAAGAAACACACTTTAGATTCAAAGATACAATAAGTAAAAAGGAAAAGATGAGAAAAGATGTACTATGGAAACATTAACCAAAAGAGACTAATAGTAGAGAAAATAGACTTTAAAACAAAAGTGTTATGGATACTTTATAATGATAAAACTGTCAATCCATCAGAAAATTATAATAATTATATCTAATTGCATTACATACATAATTCTATCTAACTGTATTACACATAGATTTTATAACTAGATATAATATATATGTTATATATGAGATACCTACATGTAACAACAGAGCCCCCAAAACACATGAAAAAGAAACTGATGGAATTGAAAGCAGAAATAGATCACTCAATAATAATAAGTGGAAACTATAACACCTCATTTTCAATAACTGATACAACAACTAGGCATAAAGTCAACAATGAAACAGACCCAAGCAACATTATGAATCAACTGGACCTAAAAGACTTCTGTAGAACCCTCCATATGAAAAGAGAAGAATGTGTATTCTTCGCATGCACACATGGAACATTCCTCTAGCATAGATCATATACTATGCCATTAAAGAAGCCTCAATAAAATGAAAAGGGTTAAAATCACATAAAGGTTATTATCTGGCCTCAGTGAAATTAAAGTAGAAATCTAGAACAGAAGGAAATGTTAGAAATCCATTAATGTATAGAAAGTAGACAACGTACTCCTCAATAACCAATATTTCAAAGAAGAAATCACAAGGAAATTTAAAGATAATTTGAGATAAATGAAAAAAAGAAAGATAGCATACAGTGAAAGCAGTGCTTAGAAAGAGATTTGTAGCTATAAACACCCATATTTTTAAAAAGGAAAGATCTCAAGTAAGCAATCTAGCCTTCCCCTTTAAGTAACCGTTAATAAAATATTTCAGATTAAACTAAACCCAAAATAAGCAAAAGGAAAGAAATAATAAAGCTTGGAGTGAAAAATATGAAATAGAAAATAGAAAAACAATAGAGAAAATAAGTAAACAAAAAGTTAGTTATATGATGAAATCAACAAACCTTTAGCTAGACTGACAAGGGAAAAAGGACGAAGACTCAAATTAGTAGGATCAGGAATGAAAGAGAGGAAATCATTACCAACCTTACAAAAATAAAAAGAATTATAAGAGAATTGTATGAATAACTGTATGGGCAACAAATTATATAATTTTGGTGAATGGGCAAATTCCTAGAAAGACACAAACTACTTAAACTGTCTCAAGAAGAAATGGAATGTCTGAGTAGACTTATAACCAGTAAGTAAAATGAATTAGTAATTTTAAAACTTCCTGCAAAGAAAAGCCAAGGCCCAGATATCTTCACTGACAAATTTTTATTTAAAGAAGAATTAATATCAAGCTTCCACAAACCCTCCTCCACTCACCCATCCATCCCCCCAAAAAAGAAGGAACACTTCCCAACTCATTCCATGAGACTAGCATTACCCTGACACTAAAATCAGGCAAAAAGCTCACAAGAAAAGAAAATCACAGACCAACATCCCTCATGACTGTAGACACAAAAGTTCTCTCTCTTTTGTTTTAATATAATTTATTGTCGAATTGGCTAACATACAATGTGGTTTTGGGGGTAGATTCCCATGATAGATACAAATGTTTTCAATAAAATAATAGCAAACTAAATCCAGCAGCATATAAGAAGGATTATACACAATGATCAAGGACATTTATTCCAAGAATGCAAAGACTTGTTTAACGCCTGAAATCAGTCAATTCACTGTATTAACAGACAAAGGAGAAAACCCACCTGGTTATCTCCATCAATGCAAAAAAAAAAAAAAAAAAAGCATCTGAAGAACTCTAACAGCCTTTCATGATAAAAATACTCAATAAATTAGGAACTGAAGGAAACTTTCTCAACCTGAATAAGGGTATCTATGAAAAACCCACAGCTAACCCACTTAATGATAAATGACTAAATGCTTTCCCTTTAAGATAATGAACAAGCCAAGGATGGATATCCACCACTGGATGTCACTTACACTCAGCGTTGTATTGGAAGTTCTAATCATGCCAGTTAGACAAGCAAAGAAATTAAAAGGCATCTTACACTCAGCATTGTATTGGAGGTTCTAATCATGCCAGTTAAACAAGCAAAGAAATTAAAAGGCATCTTATACTCAGCGTTGTATTGGAAGTCCTAATCATGCCAGTTAGACAAGCAAAGAAATTAAAAGGCATCTAGAAGTAGGAAGGAAGAAGTAAAACTATCTATGCAGATGATAAGAACTTGTATAGATACTCCTAAGGTACCCCAATATACAAAACTAATAGAGCTAAAAACTATAAGATATACATATAATAAAATAATGATTTTTAGTCATCAGGTTAATAGAAATGAGACAATACAGTGAGACACCACTATACCGCCTGCTGAAGACCTAAAATTAAAAAGACTGACAACACTAAGCATGGGTGGGAATGGGTGAGAATGTAGAGTAGCTGAAACTTTCACACATTGTTTGTGAGAGTAAGAACTCCTGCAACCATTTTGGAACAAAGCTGGGCAGCATCTTCTAAAGCTAAACATATGCCTATTTTATAATACTGCAGTCCACTCTTATATACACATCTGAGAGAAATAAACATGTCCGCCAAAGACATGGACAAACATGTTAGCAACAGACTTATTCATAATATCACAGAATTAGAAATAACTCAAATGTCCATCAACTAGGAAACGGATAAATGAATTGTGGTCTATTCACAGAATGGAATTCTACAAAGCAACAAATCGCAGAGAGACATAACAATATGGAGCAATCTTAAGATATTATGTTGCATGAGAGAAGTCAGACATAAAAAGTACAGCCTGCATGATTCCATTTATATGAAGTTCAGGCAAAACGAAATGACAGTGAAAGAAGTTAGTGGTTATCACCAAGTGAGAGATAGATGAGAATTGGACTAGAACATGATGGAATCTTCTGCAATACCATTATGTTCTACATCTTGATCCAGGTGTCAGTTACATAGAAGTGTACATATGTAAAAACGGAATCAAGCTGTACACTTAAAATCAATGTTTGCATGTACTTGCCAAACTGGGATTTAAAAGTTTTTGTTTAAATGACATTATCAAAGATGAAGTTAAAATACATTAAATGTCAAACAAAATGAATTCTTTAAAAGCTGCACCAAGGATTCTAGCCTAGGTCTGTCCCAGCACCTAGCACACATCATGTCTATTCCCCCATGTCCCAAGGGCCTCAGACTGTATCTCAACAAAAGCAGCCATGGATTTCTCAAGCATTTTGTACTGACTCAAAATATTGATGGCTCACAGTGAACTCTGAGTCAACTACAATTTCCAAGTCTCTTTCCCCATGCACAGCTAGGACCCATTGTCCTCATTCTGTCGTCTTGCAACTTTAAAACATTTTTAATATTATTATTATTACTTGTTACTGCACGATGTATCAACCCTAATGATAATCAAATGCAACTGGGAAGAGGAAAATTTCCCCCAGGTCAGCCATCTCACAAACTGTCAAGTTCCAGAGCCCTCCAGTCCCTGTCCACTTACATATTTAATTTTTATATACTTATAATCACCTCACAGATACAAGTCTGCTATTCTTTTTTAAACGTACATACTGTTACGTCATAAATATTTCCCATAGTCTTTAGAATTATCATTTTTATTGGCTGCAGAATAAGTCCATAGGGTGACTACACCCATAATTTTCTTGGCTATTCCCTGCACTGAACATTGAGGTCATTTCCAATTTTTCAGTGTGATAGATAGCACTGCAATGAAATGCTTATATATTCATGTATTTCTCACTTAAATTATGCCAGTAGGCTAAATTCTTAGAAGCAAGATTATTGGGTCAAAAGGTATGATTTTAAGTATGTTTTGCAAAATAGTTTCCTAACTGACTTGGCCACTCATAATAAATAAACATAGTTGTAATCACAACCTTGACAGCATTATTATAACTTTTACTCACAGGCAACAGATAGAAAATTATTTCATAAATTCCATTTTGTTTTGGAATTCTGTGATTACGCCAGTAGTTGCCCATCTTACCACGTTTGTTTTTGAAATGTTGGTATCTGATACAGGGCCGGGTACAGAGAAAGGAGTTTGAAAACCGTCTTTGAAGTGAACTAACTTTATTTTTTGGATGTCAGTTGTTCATTCATGACTTTTGCCCATTTTAAAAATCTAAGCTCTATTGTACGCCTCACTGATTTGAAAGAGGTAAAGTAAATATTTCCAACTTGTCATATCTGTAACATTTATTACTCTATCTTCCATTATCTTTCCCTTTCTTTTCTTTAAAAGAAGTTCTAAATTTTTATAAAATTGTATCTGTAGCAGATCCTGGAACAACATAGGTTTGAACTTTGTGGGTCCACTTGTATTTTATGTGTGGATTTTTTGGACAAATACAGGTACTGTCAATGTACTTTCTCTTCCTTATGTTTTTCTTAACATTTTCTTTTCTCTAGCTTACTTTACGTTAAGAATATATGTGTATACATATTATATATGTATATATATATGTATATAATACCTGTAACATACGATATATGTATTAATCAACTGTTTATGTTATCAGTAAGGCTTCCAGTCAACAGTAGGCTATTGGTAGTCAAGTTCTGGGGGACTCAAAAGTTAAATGCAGGTTTTTCAGTGCCCATGCTAATCCCCACCCTGTTCAAGGGTCAGTTGTATTTGCCTTTGTAGTAGTTTTTAGCACTTTACATTTTAGGACATGATCTGAAAAATCTTGTGACCTATGTTTTGCTTATTTTCCACAATTATTTTTCCTACTTAATTCCTTAATTGAACTGTGACTTATTTTTGGCACATGGTGAGGTCTGTAGCCCCCCCCCCCCCATAACAATAAATTCTGCCAAAATAATTTAGTCACCAATCCTTCCTTTCTCCACGGTGTTTGATTTCTAAATTATTTTATGTAGTAGAATCTCCTTCAGACTTTGTTGTTGCTATAAATTTCTGTTTTGCACAGTATCTCTTTATCCTTCTGATTTAATTATTGGCATATATGTTCTAAAATATGTTAATACTTGTCCCCTTCATTATTTCTTGTTTTCTGAGTATTTTTATATTGACCAGACTTCCCTTGCCAGTGTAGCTTTCTTTGTATTTATATTTTTTGAGAGACAGAGAATGTGAGTGGGGGAGAGGGACACAGAAAGAGAGAGAGTCTTAAGCAGGGGCTCCATCCCATGACCCTGGGATCATGAACCTGAGCCGAAATCAAGAGTTAAATACTCAACTAACTGAGCCACCCAAGTGCCCCTTGCCAGTGTAATTTTCTAATCATTTTGTAAAAGTCCAATAAAAAAAGGATTGGGAGTTTGACAGAGATTGAACTATAATTGTACATTGAGAAAAGACTTTTTTACATTTACCCAAAAGACTCCATCTGGGACTATTGTAAGTCTCCTCAATTATTCTTCTCTATTTCTTTTAGTGAGATATGGTGAAATGCCAAAGAGCATGGGATCTGGAGTAGATTATCTGGGTTTGAATGTCAGCTCATCTACAAACTGGAGCTATGGATCAGTTAGCGTTGCTGGGTGACAACCAGAAAATCTTGGTGCCATACAACATTGAGGACAAATTTCTCCCACAGGCAGGTCTTTGGGTCAGTTGACTGGCCCTTCTCTACATCCTCATCTCTGTGCTCAGGTGAGAGGGCAGTGAGTACCTGGTTCAGGTTCCTCTTGTTGCAGTCAGAAGTGGAGGAACAGGGAGAAACATGCCTCCCCTCTGAAAGCTTAGACTCAGAACTTTCACATTCACTTTTGCCCACATGACATGAGTCAAAGCAAGTTCATGGCCAGGTCCAGTATCAATGGTGCATGGAAGTAGCTCATTGAAGGATATTTAGGGATAGGAATGGATATTTGCTGTACAATAATTTTGTCTACTATACCATATGACCTAGGGAGATTTACCTAAAACCCAAAGCTCAGTTTCCTTTTTTAATAACATAGAGATTATCACCCTGCCAACTCATGGGGCTGCCATGAGGACTAAATGGAATAATGTCTGAAAACCACTCAGCATCATGCCTGATGAGGAGCAGAACTCTATAAATGTCAGATATTACTATATTACTACTATATATTGTTCCTACTTCTAGGCCACACACTGCAATTGACTTTTCGAACCTTCCCATTTTTCCATGTTTCAGATTTTATCTTGTGTTCTCTGACACATTGTTCCAGTCATTGGAGATATTCAGAATCATCATCTCTCAAGTACATAAACAAATTCCAAGAGCACCATATTTCCTCAGATCCCGTATATTACACAGCAGGCTTGTGTGGCACTGATGAAAGAGTCATCCTTCTTGACTTGTTGTCATTTGAATGTTTGATTCTTGTGCCACAGCTCTTCACAGACAGTGGACATCTTGAAGGAGACAGAGTCAATGCTGAAGTCCTCTTTTGATTTACATCCATCAGTGGATCAATAACCTCTGAATATATGTTTAAAGTTACACATCAACATAACTGCCTTGCTTAAAATTCCGTGCTTCCATTTTCTCTAGAAGGGCCTCACACAAATCTGAATAGGCATCCCCACTCCTATGATGTATCCTTGCCCTGAGTATGAATTTCTCCAAAATCTCCATGTATGGCTCTGTTGGTTTATTCAGACCTTCCCTGTCTCCACTAGAGGCATTCACGATTATGTGTCCACATTCAGTTCAGAGCCTCTACAGCCCAAAGTCATCTTCCCTTGTTTTGACAAAAATATTGGGATTTCTCTGGGACTTTTGAAATCCTCCTTACCAAGGTGTAGGGTGAGAGCATGTGCTTGCCCAGCCTTCCCTTCCTGGCTTCAGAAACTGAAAGGTCATCTGGGAAATCTATTGCAAGGCTCCCCTCATTTCCACTTCACCAAATGGTTCCTCCACATTGTCCACATTTAGGGCCAAAATAGCAGTTGTCCACATCAAATCCTCCATCATGCAGGAAATAAAACTGTCAAAAAGCTATAAGATGTTTGATGAGACCTGGCACATGGCTAGCTTGTGACTGGGATCAGCTTACTGGTCAGTGTAGGATTTTCAAACAAGTGAGGCCAACTGGCCTCCCTGTGGACATTGAGCTGGAGCCGGTTTATAGTAGGCTAGGCTGGAACCCAAAATTCCAAGGACTGACTTTTTTTGGTCCAGACTTGTGGTCAGTGGGTCTCCAAATAGTCCTACTTCAACAAGCTCCCACAAGGCAGGAGACCACCCAGAAGGTGATCAAGAAAGTCAATGCTCAGGGCACCTGGGCGGCTCAGTCGGCTGAGCATCCGACTCTTGATTTAAGCTCAGGTCATGAAACCAAAGTTGTGGGATCAAGCCCTGCATCAGGCTCGGCACTGAGCATGAAGCTTGCTTAAGATTCATTCTCTCTCTCTCTCTCTCTCTCTCTCTCTCTTTCTCTCCCCTCCTGTTCCCCTCCCCCACCCACTCTCTATCTAAAATAAAAAATAATAATAAATTTAAAAAGAAGTCAGTGCTAAAGCCCATGTTCTTACATAGGCCATCTGCCCAAAAACTAAGTTCATTTGTGCTCCCCCAAAAAGATGACAGTGATTGTTTTGTAACGTATTTCACCTATAAGAAAAGTTTAACGTAGTTAAATCTCGTTCCTTTATTACTCTTCCAAAATCTGTTACTTGAATGGTGTGCCATTTGTGAAAGTATGGGGAACCCTGAGAGAGGTCACCGAAGGTGCAAGGGCCCTCTCTGTCTCTGTTCACTTCGCCAGCTAACCACTGGGTTAACCACTCGTCTATTCTAATAGATGCAAATGCCTCTGTGTTGTATGTCTCTTCCTTCTTAGAACCTGAACATGATTGTGCTATTCTCTTCCCTTTTTCTCATTAATATAAAAGCATTTATTTTCTTTAATTTGATTATTGGGTTTATGTTCTGTTTTCAAGTAAAAACAAAATGACCAGCGATCAAACTGTGATCATTTCCTGCAGTGATTAATCTGTCTGTAAGGCCGTGTTCTGCTGAGTACTTTGATCCACATTAATCATGCCTTGAGACCATGCTCCATCAATACAGCACAATTACTAGAGTGGTCAGCAGTGAAACGATTTGGAATCACTGCCCCAAGAAGTGGGGATGCCTCTAGACCGAGGGAAGGCAGTGAGAGCTGTTGCCCATCAGACCGATGCCTGGCTCTCTTCAAAGACCATGGATTGAGCTACTGCCTCTTTGTCTTAGAAAACCTAACCAGCCAGCTAGCCTCCCTGCCCCTTGCCACCCCTTGCCCTGCCCTGTCTGTGCACCAACAGAGGGGTGCTCACATTCTAAGCTGATTCCCAGGAGACAGAGCCTTCCTGCCTCCCAGTGTCCCTACAGCAGCTGCTCTGTCAGCCATAGCCACATCTCCTCTCTGTGCATGTTCTGCAAACTTCTGCCTTAAGTGCTGACAGTCTTCAAAAGCCCCAGATGACAGGCAAAAACAAAAATCCAGAGTTGTCCAGGACCCAGGAAAATATACCACATTGGCACAGTTTACGCCAACCATAATGGGAACTGATCTGTGAGCCGTGGGACCATAAGTGATCTGAAATCATCAAAGGAACCATTCTCCTCTTCCTGCCCCATACGGAAGGCACTTAGGGAGGACTTATTTCTAAGCAGCAGGCATTGGCTCATGAATTCCAGTGCAGTCTTCTCCCTGACAAAGCCCAGCTCCCAGAGGAAAGGTGAAGCCCATAAAACCTATATAGGAGCCAAGGCTGCTAAATCCTGGAACACACTCTGCTTACACACTTGATTTGGGGTTCAGCCCCTCCACTGTGAATGTCAACAAATGTCTACGGTGTAGCATTACTACAGTAAGAAGAAGACTTCAGATGTAAAAATGGATGGAGAAGTAAGTTACATGTCGTAGATGCTTAGGAAAGGTTTTTGTTCCACTCCACAGCCTATTGTGGTGAAAACGTAGATGCTGGAGGCCACAGAGACTCTGCCCCAGACAGATCAAACGGCGAGGAGAGAGGGGAACAAGCTTCAGGGAAGAACCCACAAGGAGGGCTAAGACCCAGCCTGACCCGACAGTACCCACTCCATCTTAAGATGCTCTGGTATGCACTATGAAAAACATTGTGTAGGCCACCCAAACACATCTCTGAGCTGAGTTCAGAAAAATCTGGAAAATGCAAATAGCTGTGGAACGTTTCTAGCCACGTAAGGTGAGCAGGCTGGGGCAAGGCCCCCATGCAAACCTGACTACAAGCTCTTGCTTTTGCACACTCACCCTCAAGGCTGACCCCCCAGGACACAATGCTGTGAGGTTATCATCTTTGCTTTCCTGGATTAGATTACAATCCCTCAATTCCGAAGTGGAAACACCAGGCCAATCTATAAGTCGTAAAAACCCACTACCTGCTAAAGTCCGTCCACTGAAAGTGAAATCCTAATCACTATTTAAACAGACTGGCAAGGCTGGACCTCAGTATCCAATGGACTGGAGGATCGGTGTGATGGCAGTATGATAACTGATGGTCACTGCAGGCCCTTCATGAGAACCAGGTCAAGTTGGACCAGAGGGCCAAAGGAGCCCTAGAACTTGTCCAGTTCTCTAAAAGCATTTTGCTAACCTTCCGGAGCTCCCCAAATACCTGGGGTTATCCTTTTAATTCTTGCTCACTGTATAAAATAAAGCCATCAATAAATTGTTAAGAGATGGCTATTTTTCCAGGCCATCCAGCATCCTCCCCACTCACCCTGTGATCAAAGAAATATCCCGGAAGCCACATCCTTGGGGTTCAGACTCAACGCCATGTAGCTGCCAGGGCTATTCCACTCATCTCTGACTAGCTGCCAGGCTAAAGGACCCAGAACAGCCACATGATGTGCTGGCCAAAGTCTGAAAACATATTGCATTTGCTTGTAAACATTTTCTCAAAGGAACTGGGGTAGCTTACTGCAAAGAATTTATTAATCAACTGACACAACATAAATAAAGCATAATAAAGTAGAACAAGAGAAAACAGGACTACAATTGTACCAACATAAGAATTAATGGCCTTGGCCTTCCTGACAGCAAGAACAAAAAGGGAAATAGTTCGGTTACACAGATCATGATGCCAAGGAGGAGGAAGCAGATATTCACTAAGTTCTGAAAGATACGCTTCCTAAGTTGTGTAACGAACAGTTTCTTTAAGGGAAAGAGCAAATACTCATTGAATATCAACTACATGCTGGGAATGCCATGACACCCTTGACATACAGGGACCTCCCAGCCTGTAAGAGTTTATGAGAATGTGACCAGTATGGAAGTGGCGGTGAGCAGTGTGCTGGCCAAGTCCAGCTCTGACTCACCCCTGAGCACCCTGTGCAGGACACAGCCTGCCCAGCGGTACAGGAAGCCTTGTTTATGCACATCCTCCCTGCATCCTTATAGGGACCTGCAAGGACATGGTTCCACTCCACAGGTTTTAAAAAAGAAGAGAGAGGGGCACCTGGGTGGCTCAGTTGGTTAAGCATCCGACTTCGGCTCAGGTCATGATCTCACGGTTTGTGAGTTAGTGGGTTTGAGCCCCACATCAGGCTCTATGCTGACAGCTCAGAGCCTGGAGCCTGTTTCAGATTCTGTGTCTCCCTCTCTCTCTGCCCCTCCCCTGCTCACGCTGTCTCTCTCTCTCTCTCTCAGAAATAAACAAAAACATTTAACAAAAAAAGAAGAGAGATTCAGAAAGGGTATGCATCTCAGCCAAGTTCAAGTTAGTGAGTGGCAGAGCTGCATTCTCTGACTCCATGTCCAACCTCCTCCCACTACACCTAAATAAATAACAGTGCTGGCCACAGAGACTATGGCAAATTCTATACCTTGTTTTCCTTAGGACCCATGACAAAAGCTTTCACTGTATAGGGGACCTGAAGATTAAGGGTGCAAAGGCACAGAAGAAGGCTTGCATGAGACCTGTGCCCTGCAGCCCACCTTCCCCATTCCCCAGATACTCATCAGCACCACTCAGAGAGACCCCACCCACAATTACATCTGCATCTCCCAGAGTGGGACCTAGGTGCTGATGCTTTGTAGGTCCCCAGGTTTCTCTATAAACAGATAGGCAGGTATTCATTTGTTAGGGTTACTGTAACAAAGTACCACAGATCTGAGTGGCTTAAACAACAGAGATTTATTCTCTCCCAATTCTAGAGGCCAGAAGTTCAAAATCAAGGTGTCTGTGGGGTTGGTTCCCTCCATGGGCTTGGAGGGTAAGATCTGTTCCAGGCCTCTCTCCTTGGCTGCGAATGGTGTCTTCTCCCTGTGTCTTCATATCGTCTTCTCTCTGTGTGTCTCTGTGTACAAATTTCTCCTTGTATAAGGACACTAGTCACCCTATAGTGATCACATATACTCACCCTAATGACCTCATCTTAACTTGATTATCTACACAGACCCTATTTCCAAATATGGTCACATGCTTAGGTACTGGGGTTAGGACTCCAACTGATCTTTTTTGAGGGGCCACAACTCAACCATAACCAAGGTCTACAGCACAGATATCCTCTGTGACAGACACTAGTCCACAGGGCTCAGGAAGGGGCCAGGAGACCAGGCCTCCTGCCAGATTCCAGGTCTATCCACTGGCCTAAACCAAGCCACTTCTGTCTATTGCCAAAACAACCTCAATAGCCTCCTACCTGGCCTTCAACAGTCCATGACTATCACCTCCTTCCAGGCTCTACACAGCAGCCAGAATGAACTTTTCAACCAAACACAAATATCATAATAGCAGTCATGGTTTCAAAGCTTTCAATGGCTCCCCATTAGTCTAGGGAGAGACCAAAGCCAGTCCATCCTCGGTTGTTTCAAACGCTGTCCAGGTTCTGAAATGCTCTCCCTTTCCTTCTCCGCTCACCTGGGACTCACCTAGATCAGGTCACAATTAAGTTCCTCACCCATCAGATCCAAGCTTAGAGGTCATCTCCCCAAAGGACTGGTACCACCCCACAGCCCCAAGTCTGACAGTATCAAAGTGTTTTGCTCACCACTGGATCCCTACCACCTACAACCAGGCCCAGAATGATAGTGCTCAATATTTCTCAAGTGAAGACAAAGTGTGGCAGTGATACATTTAAGTGTATTATCCTAGATTACCTTCTCTCCTTCTGTGAATGTTTCTTAAGTCCTTACTATGCATAAGGCATCACACTAGGAGCCTCAGATATAAAAACAACCTTTAGTTCCATGTAATAGATGAAGAAATTGAATTTCTGAAACCAGATAACTGTGCAAGATCACACAGCTAACAGGTCTGACTCCAGACCCCAAGTTCTCTACCACAAAGCTCTACGGGCTCTCCAAGCTGGGAGTTATACAGGACAGCTCTGATTCCTCCTACTGCAGCTCATCTCTGGGTGTTTCTTGAGCAGCAGACAAACCTCTGCTCCTTTTTCTCCATGGAGAAACACCATGTGTTCCCATCCAGAGGTCATGGGGTGAAAGGCTGAAAAGAAAATAATAAAATAGCCCAGAGTGCTGGATGTGTCCCAAGTGGGACTGAAAAGGGGCCTTGCCTCCTAAAGGCATCATCATGAATTGAGCCCTGGATCTGGAATCTCCAGATAAGGCATCGGGTATTACTTCTGCTACTTATGGGGCAGGAAGTTGGGAAAGTTACATGGCTTCCGTGAACTCCACTTTCCTTCACTGTAAAATGTGAGAGAATATTTCAGTGAGAACTCAGAACACCATGAGTGCCTAGACTGATACCAGCTGCCATGGGCACACAGGAAATGACAGCCATAAATCTCAGGGGTAACGATGGGGGTAAATCTCAGCAAACCACCATTCAACAGCAGCCAATGAGCACAGAGAATCAAGAATTGACCAACAGGCTGCATGGTCCAGTTCAATCCCTGGAATAACTGAGGATTATATCAATAATTGACCACCAGTAGCCAATCACAAGATACAAACCTCTCTGCACCTGGACAGAAATAACCCACACTTCTGCAAGCAACCCCTTTGGTCAGACATGCAGCTGCAAGGTCACACCTGCCTGGTTTTGCTCTATTTTATGCCTTGAAATGTGCAGGCAAGGGATATGAGCTACAGTCACTCCAGGGAAAAAACACTTACAGATTATCAGCCTTCGTGAAAGGGATTCCGGAAGAATCTGGCTACCAAGGTCGCTGACTTCATAAGGGTTTCATTGGCTGTCCAGCTTTGGATCAGGGCTCAGCAGCCACTAGGAACCTTGGCAAAGGACTTCATGCTGGTCTCCTTCAAATGGTGCCAAAGTTCCTCCAATCTCTGCATTCTTGCCCTGGGGTCCCTGGCAGGCCTGTGTCCTTATGCCCAGATGTCCATATTTGGATGCTTCTCTTTCTTTTACTTCTCTTTCCTTTTCTGTCACTGTACTCCACCCCTCACCCATCACCTCTTGATCCTGGTGTTCATTCAATGAGTTATTCCTTCACCAAATGCCTTGAGTGCCAGCTGTGTGTCAGCACCACTGCCAGCACAGAGGACACAACAGGAGCAAGAAAGACATAACTCCTTTTATTGCAGCCTGGTAGGAGAGACACAATCAACCGACCTTCCAACTAACATACAATGTAATACTGGATCATGGCAAACACTATGGAATAAAGCAGGGCAAGGGCCTCAGGAGAACGGGGAATCAGGGACAGGGAAAGGGCAGTCAGGGACAGCCTCTCTGGTGAAGCAGCAGGTTCCAACAAGGTAATGAAATGAACATGAGGCCATCTGGGAAAAGAGTGATCCAATTAGAGGGGACAGCCAGTGCAAAGGTCCTGAGGTGGGAGCTTGCTTAGCATATTTGAGGAGCAAAAAGGAGGCACCAGAGGAGCACTGGGAATAGAAGTCAGACAGAGACAAGGCCAGGAGGAGTAAAAGCCATTTTGTGAGAGCCTTGGAGGTGATGAAAAGGACTCTGGATCTTTTTCTGAGTACGAGTGGACACCACTGGAAGCATTCTGAGCAAAAATGAGCTCGGTTATATTAAGAGGGGCAGTTCAGGTGCTCTATGGAAACTGTATATAGAGTTCAATGGTGAAGTGCAGCCACCCTTGAGGGCTCCTGTGGGCATAATCAGGCAGTGAAAGCTGAGGGTGGCACAGACCGTACTGCTGACAGGGAGCCTAACCTTGGCAGCTATGTGATTCCAGACAAGTCAGTGGTTTCTCAGAGCCACTCTCTGCTTCCGGACAATCCCAGTATCACGTTAGTTTCTAATAGGAACACAAGAAGATAACATAGACAACCAGCTTTGCATAGTGCCTGGCTCCTATCAGGACTTGTTTCTGCCTCCACTAAGCATCTCTACCTTTGCAGCAGAATCCCTTCCCATCCTGGCTGCTGCACCTGGAAAATACTCCCTCTGAGGAGGCTGGAAGTTTTTCAGTGAGAAAAACTCATGGGAAAACAGGAAAACTCAAGAATTTCTTATATCAGGACCTAAAAACCTTCATGAAAAAGAAAACCTGGCACTTTCATGGCTCCCTAAAAACGCTTTAGAAACACACATGGCATTTTTCTCTCTAGGCCCCCTGTGGTTGAACCAATTAGCCAATTTGAAGGCCAAGAACAACATAGATTTCCAGAGGCTGGCGGCCCCAGAGAAGGAGGAACTGCCCGAGTGGGAGCGGATGCTGACCATGACCTGGACTCCAGGGTAGCAGGTGGGCAACCCCTCTCCTGCACCCACCACCCTACCTAAAGTGAGTGTGACTGGGCCACCTCTGCTGAGTCAATAAGTGAGACAATGGAGTCTCTCCCCACATGCTGGTCAGTTCTGGGTGCAGGGTAGGACCCAGCTCAACCAGGACATCTGGGGGAGCCATGTGCAGAAGACAGGGAGGAGAAGACAGAGCAGGGCACATGTGCGAATTCACCAGTGAGGCTGAGCTGTGTGCCCCATGCGCTGGCCCAGCTCTGAGCTGCCCCTCAGTCTGCAGTAACTCCTAAGTTCATAGCGGAACGTCGCCTCAGAAATGAGCCTACTTAATTTTCACAGATGCTAATCTTCACCCTTCTAAGATGGGCAGGGCAAAAATGATTACCCCATTTTATTTTTTTTTAATGTTTTTTTTTTTTTTTTTTTTTATTTCTAGGAGACAGAGAGAGAGACCGCGTGAGCAGGGGGGGGTCAGANGCAGGGGAGGGTCAGAGAGAGAGGGAGTCACAGACTGAAACAGGCTCCAAGCTCTGAGCTGGCAGTCAGCACAGAGCCCGACGCAGGGCTCGAACCCACGAACCGCGAGATCATGACCTAAGCGAAAGTCGGATGCTTAACCAACTAAGCCACCCAGGCACCCCGATTACCCCATTTTAAAGGGGAGAAAACCAAGGTTCAGAAAGAGAATGTGGAGATTGCACAGAATGGACCTCCTTCTGAGACCACTCGGGAGTGCTAGCTGCCAACCTCTCCTGAGCCAATGTGTCACATCCAGGGCTGTCAGGCTAGAAGGAGCCTTTGGACCCCATGGACGGGCCAAGGGAGATCCAGGGAGGCCCCCAGGTGAAGCCTGGCCCCTCCGCAAGGCTGTGCTCCATTGCTCAAAGACCTTCTCTTGCCACATCCCTATCAAGCAAGAGATAACCAAGACTTGTCACTAGGCCATGGCCTTGGGGGCTGCACAGAGAAGAGGGCTCTTTCTTTTTGTTCTTCGTGGCCCAATATTGTTTTCTCCTGTGGTCCCTGGACTCCTCGATCTCACCATATCCAAACTTCCTTCTCCTATATTCCCATCTCCTCTAGACACCTGGGCATCAGCCTCTCCCCCTCCACCCCCTGTCAATGTTCCTGGCCACTGGATTTCAGGAAATTTGCTTGAACCCAGCCTTCCTCTCCACTCCTCCACCATGAGCTTTCAGTCACTACTCTCCCTGGCCATACAGGGAGGCCCTAGAACACCCCTCTGGCCTCCTCCCTGCCCTGCTAATATTTATACTTATTGCCACTGACTCTTTCATAGGCTCCTAACAGATGTCCTTTACCCCTAACTTCCCAGCCTGGTAGCCTCAAAAAAGACCTGGGACCAGTCAACGTGGAACAAGGAAGAAATACAAGTTCCCCTCCTTCCTATGGACTCACCATACCCAACCTAAGCCGAAACCTGGTGGGGTCTAATCCATTCACCACCTGAACACCTGGGACCAAGGCACAAACTACTGACGCCAATAACGAAGCGAGATGCTAAGGGGTCTTGGGGAGGAGAGCCCTCCCCCAACTGCTGAGACTTCTCCCCAATAGTACAGGCAGGTGAGATGGGCCTGGTCCAGAATCTAGAGCTGAAAGGCGGTGGGGAGAACCCTGTGAAAACCTCTCAAAAGCCTGGGTGGTGGCCAGAGCCCAGCATGTGCCAGACCCTGGGAAGAAGTATCAGAGTCAGACAGCCCACAGGCTATCAGACACATCACGTTAAGGTAGTGAAATCAAGGGAAGGATCCTCAGTAAGCAGCAAAACCAGGAGCCCCCATACTCCAAACAAAGAATACCTCTTACCTGCACCGCCACCATAGTTGAAGCAGCCCAAACTTAATGGAGAAAAACCTGAAAAGGTAATGAAGTTGTCTCAGACTGCCTCTGTCTTAAAGGCAATTGCCCACAGATGGCTAGCCCAGAATATTTCCAAATGAGATGCCCTGGGAGAACCCTTGGTGGGCACCAAAGCAGTCAGTCCAAGAGAAAAAATAAGAATACAGCTTGTTGTCTGAGGCACTTGTCTGTGCATTCTGTTTGGGGAAATAGCATTAGTCACAGAGGCAGCACTGATGGGGGCAGGGGGAAGCAGCTGGGGAGAGCTCGGGGGATACAGCAGCATGGAGAAGCTTAACATTGCCACCAAATCCTGCCGACAACCTGCCCCACCTGCCAGCCACACTAGTGGAAGGTAACAGTCTGATGGAGTGAAAGCACATAAGGACCCTGCCCACTTCCTCACTCAGTGGGCAGGGATGTTGAGGCCTCCTGTAACTTTCCTCAGCTCCTTGGTCAGCTCAGCCTGCATTTGCACCTGAGTGTAACATGTGTGCAATATTCATTTACTCAACACGTGTTTGCTGAGCTGTTCTAGGTGCTGAAGACGCAGCAAAGGGCAATGAAGCTAAAGCTTCCTTTTCTCATGTGAGTGGGGAAAAGAATAACAATGCCCATTTGTTCATTCAGTTCATTAGGATTCTGCCCATTCCCCTCATCCACACCCTGCCCCAGAACGGCCCCATTCTGGCATGTCTGCATCTCTCAGCTATGAGTGCTGATTCTAAGGAAGGATCACCAGCCTGAGCTCCAGGATGGTTCAGAACCTCCCTCCCTGCCCCACCCTAAAATCTTTATCCATCTAGGATCATTGGAGGAGGAGGGTGCACCACAACAGACACCAGAGCAGCTACTCGATGCCCAGTCGTTCTTGCTCCCTGCTTGCCAGCCCTCCAGCCCAGCAGCCCAAGTGGTCTCTATAAACCCACCATGGATGGGGTTACATGCCCACCTTCTAAAAGCGCGCTCATTCAAAATCAGATCCTCACTCTCCATCATCCTCACTCACATGAGGCCTCACCTCCCTCCTCCAGTCCCCCCCTTTGCCTCCCTGCCTCCTCCCAGCCTCCTTACATCCTTGTAGTCTCACATCCCTCCTCCCAGCCTCTCCCCCATCTCCCCCTCTTCTCAGTCTCACCTTCCCTCTCCCTGCCTCACATCCCTCCTCCCTGACTTCCTGCCTCTTCTCAGCCTCACCTCTCTCTTAGCCTCACCTCCCTCCTCAGCCTCCCTTCCTCCTCCCAGCCTCACCAACTTCCTCCCAGCCTTACATCCCTCTTCACAGCCTCACCTCCCTCTTCCTAGTCTCCCTGCTTCCTCCCAGCCTCACCTGCCTCTTCATAGCTTCACCTCCTCACTCCCAGCCTCACTTTACCCAGTTCTTTCTCTCTCTAGGTCTCCATTCCTTCCATCAGGATCCAGGATGCTCATCCCCCATCACTGCCAGAGTCAAGCATTTTCACCCTTCAGACGCAACTGTAAGTGACACTTCCTCAGGGACCTTCTCAGGCAGTGGATCCAGAACAGACCCCTCACAACCCCCATCTTAACACACTTCACTTTTCCTTCACAGACATCATAATTTGTACTGTGTGGGCGGACACAGAAATTATGTGCCTGATGTCTACCTCTCCTACCCACTGAAAACTCCATGAAGGAAGGTAAAAAGCTGAGATTCACCACTGAATCTCCTGCACCTAACACAGACTGCAGAGAGCCCCTATGAGGAGTTTGAGTTTTATTTTATTTACTAGGAAACCTTTGAAAGGTCTTACACAGGAGGTGATGAGGTCGCATTTATTGTCACTGACTTCTCAAACAACCAAAACCCAGGAGAATATTAATAAAAATATTATTAAAAGTTTCTTTTCCTTTAGTCATTCACCTTGGTTCCAGAAAGACACCCAAAACTTTAAGTCACTTTTAATTATCAAGAGGTCCAAGCTTATTTCACCCCCTTTAATGCCTTCCTCCACTGTCCCTCACACCATGGCTAATATTTGTTCTGGGGAGGAAGTATGATTCCCAAGAGATTCCTTTCACATCCCTCCCTACTCCTCAGGCCTCCTCTCCCAGGGCCTGCGAGAACAAGGGGCAAGGATAGAGACATGGCCAGTGTCGTCTGAGGTGTCTGACCAGCTGTGTATGAGGTGAGGTGCCCCTGGCTTCCCTGATCTAGTTCCTTATTATACTGGGAAGTCCACTGCATGGAATGTGGCAGGTGAGGCAAAGAAGGATCAGGGAGATTTCTGTTTCAGGCTCAAGCATTTAGATGGTTGTAGAGACATTTTTGAGGTGGGATCCTAGGGAAGGAGGAGGCTGGAGAAATCCCTCTGGGGTCTCTTAAGGCCAAAGTATGTGGGAAACATGCCTGCAGATGTCAAGGCTCAAAGGAAACATCTGGGCTAGAGAACAGCATTTGGAGTAGTTTGATGTGTAGATATGTCAAGCCCCTGGGGTAGATGAGGTCACCAAGAAAGGAGAACAGAGGAAGAAGTGGCACAGCCCTGTCCCTTGTGGACTCCCAACAGTTCAAGTTTGGGCAGGACATGGGGGGCAGGGGAGCCTGTGAAGCAGAAGGGTGGCAGCTAATGACAATATGGTGAAGACCAGAGAAGAGACCATCACGGAGGTGGCTCTCAACCTTGTCGAATGTTATAGCAAGGGCACAGAAGAGAAGGAGCTCAGGGCAGAAATATAAAGATGGCTGGCCTTGACAAAGGTAGTTTCAGGGAAGGGAGGGTGACATCGGGAGCCACACTGTGGTGGGTTAAAACATGGACAGAAGAAGAGAACATGGAGAGGTGAGAAACAGGGCGGTAGCTGGAGGGGAGTGTGGAAAAATGGGTAGGAAGTTTGCAGTTTTGTTTTTTTGATGGAAGATTCTAAAACAAGTTTCTAGGCAGAGCAGCAGTGAAGCAGGAGAGCAAGAGCAGGAGAGAGGTGTAAAGTGGGGAAAGGCAAAATCCCAGAGAAGGGAAAGGCTTGGTTCCAGAGCCCATGGCAGGCAGTGGCCTTTGCAAGGGGAGGGACACCTACTTCCTCCAGGACAACATGATGGGGTCATAAGCCACAGAATGCAGAAACAGGTGGGGTTTTAACGTGGGAGCCTGGAGGTGAGACGTGGCTGGGAAATGGCAAGGGAGGTGGATGGGGGATTGAGAGCAGAAGACAGAGTATGACACAGGGGTTTGGGGAGGACACGCAAATGCCTTAGAGGTGAGTGCTGAACACTAAAGAATCAAACCTGACACCCAGCTTTCCTCTCAATGGAACACCGTGCACCAGTGCAAGGTTCAAGGTGACCTCTAGGTTCATCTCCTGTTGGGAGTTGTGCCTGATGAATATCAAAAAGCAAAGGGAACAGGGAAATTGGGCAAGCAAGGGAAGGATTATTATGGAACAAAATCACAAAGTTTAACTCAGGAGACATGAAGACAAGGGTTTTGTGAAGAATGTGGGGTTAAAGATCTCACTGTTCCAGCAGAAGAACTGAGGGCGCTTGGAGAACGGTAAATTGTGCCTGTGATTTTGGATACAGGGTAGGTGTCGCTGGTGGGCTTGTCTAGAATATGAGCTCCACGACGCTGGAAGGCTCAGGTAAGTGGGGAAGTACAACTGGAGACGAAGAGGTTATGGAAATGAATGACTGAAATGTGAAAGTCATCAGGAATGAGGCAGATCTGGGATAGGGAGAGAGTAAGCCTGAGGGGAAATACACCTTCAACTTGACAGGCTGTCCCCAGAAGATACCCCGGTGTCAGTTAAGGTAAGTAGGGGAAGAGAAGAGGAGGAGGTCAGGGTGTTTGCCAGCTCCCGAGTGGCAGCTACTGAGGGAGAGAGGATGGGTGGGGAAGCAGATAGCACGTGGAGGTTTGTGTAGGCTCAGGAACAGCTGTGACTGAGGTCAGAACAGTAGGATGGAAATTAAAAGATTCACAGGGGAGATGGGACAGTTCTAGAGCTGACATCTCTAGTGCTCTGGTTGATGGTGTAGTTAATCCCAGGACAATTCCTCACTTGGGTGATTCTCTGTATAAGGTCCACCTTCCTTTGTATTTTAGCCAATGTTTTCAAAGGGCAAATACATATGTTAGTCAAAGAAGGCTAGGGAGAGAATTCATACTGGGAAACTACTGGTCCCAGGACATTTATATTTATGTCTGCTTAATCCTCTGATAAGTCTGCAGAGAAAATATTACTGTTCCACTTTACACATGAAAACAAGGTTCAGAGAAAGTAGGTACCTCACCCAGGGACCCCAACTAGCAAGTAACAGAAGAGGAAGGAGAAGGAAATGATGAAAAGGGTATTATTTAGACTTATTTAGAACTCATTTATGGCAGAACTATGGCTAATTGCTTTTACATATACTGTCTTATTTCACTAGCATGATAAAACTAATAAATTAATTGCATTATACACCCATTTTACAGATGATGTAATTGTGACTTAGAGAGTAATGGGACCTGTCCAAAGTCAAAGGCAGACACCCGTATCCTTTGTTGGACATGATGTCTTCTATACACAGAAGTCGTGCTCTAAGCCCCCTCGTGCAGAGAAATACCCCATCAAGAGACCAGCTTAAATACAGAGCAGGTGCCCCTGGCATGGAGATGGACGCCACATCTTTTAACCTCATTGGACTTTGGCCTGCTGAGCCATCCTCCATGATGAGTCAGCTAATCAGACATGTCTTGGGCCAAGCGCTACAAGCTGTTTCAATTTATCAGACTCAAGAAACAACAGGAAAGAAAAATGATCAAACAAGATCCAGAAAGAGGCTCAACCCAATGCCCCCAAATAGCTTTTCCAGTCAAGAAACAGGCCCTCCATCTGGGCTTACAGATGTTGTTCAGTGACCCACATCAGGCAGCCTAGTCCTTCAGAGAAAGCTGAGAGGATCACACAGTGACGGTGCCTGTGAGTGGGCAGTGATAAAGAAGAGAGGTGTCCTGGGAAGAAAGTTGCAGGATTGAAGTTGCCTGACTCCAGCTGATAACTGCCAATAGTTGCAATTTCTACACCCAGCATCTCTGCCCTTCAATTGCATACCTGGAATCATGGGCTGAGGACTCTAAGAACCCCACCTGTCCACTTCTGTGTAACTCTAAAACTGACCAACACTGAGATACTGGTAGGCCCTGGGATGAAGAAATAGAGGTATTTCATGGCCAGAGCATCATGCATGCACTTCATCAATTGGTGAGGTATTGAATGCTCAGCCCAAGTATGCATCTGCAAATGGACTGAATGCCAGGTTCACCCCAATGGTCTGGGAATAATTCTGAAACCTTATCTCCAGGTGTCCAGGCAGGATTAGGAGTGGTAGCCTCTGGTTTTAATGAGAGAACCTTCTATGGGCAAGAATTCCCTACTTCTAACTGCAATATAAGGTTCTTAAAGCAATAAAAAGCACCTAACCTTGGGAGTGTTAATAAGAAGACAGTATCTTCAGTCCAAATGCCGTTGGGCTTATACTTTAACATTTCTGCCAGCCCAGATTTGGCTGAAGTAGATGTAAATGTAAAACCAACCTTGATAGCCCCTGTTTGGTTTCATAAACTTACTGTAAATGTTTCAAAAGCACATTTTTGTGTTTTACATTCTTTTTGTTTATTTTCATGTTAGACTTGGGGTTTTATCTCATAACGTGGATTTCCCAAAGTAGAATCTCATGCTCATAGAAAATAAGATTGCATCCACAGGAAATTCAGGCTTCACATATACAACTCAATGTAGAGGCATCATCTAGAAACAAAGTAGTTCTCTGGTATCATGAACCAACTCTTTTTGATTTGCCCTCTATCAGCTATCCTGTATTTTGTTTCTGGGTAGACCAAATGTTCTAAGAGCATCTGGCTAGTGGAGCAATCCCCAACTAGTGAGCAGCTGGATCCCCTGCATTCCATCTGTTGGCTCTGTCTTAGTTCCAGGGACTTCACCACCATGGCTATGCTGTTCAACGGTCTCCACCTCCAAGGCAAGGAAAGGTTGTAAATCCCACTTAGAGCTCTCCATTAAAACTACACAAGGGAAAAAACATTCCATAGTTGACTGAGAAATGCACATCTGTTTAAGAAACACTGATAGCACATGATGGAGTAATCACACATCCCACCACGATTCTCCCCCTGAATTGTAGCCATAAAACTTGGACAGAATGCATGGATCAGTATTAGGGGAATCTGAAAAATAATTAGTGGCAGTCAGGTAAGGGAAAAGGACAAGGACTTTAAGTTCCACTAAACTGGCTTAAGGTTTTACACGTTTTTATCTTCTTCCTCTTGCCCCTTAGCCTCGGACACAGGTACAGCCACAAAAGTGTACAACCGGGCAAGGTCACAAAAGTCACAGCTATCTGGCTGAAGAACCATCACAGGAGATCCATAAGAACAGAAAAGTACTGGGGATATCACACAGAGGGCAGAGCTTGGGAAAGCAGCTCCATCAAGTTGTTTACAAACTTCTGGACACACCCCTGAGCTTCTCATACATCGTTAAGATCCTACACAGGATATAAAACAAAACAAAACAAAACAAAAAACTATGAAAACAAAATTTAAAGACAAATTACCATCCAGTTTCAGGACTGGTCACTGGATGATGCACAAAGGGGACATATCAAGTGCTTTGAAAACTGAACTGATATTAGAAACAGTCCACAGGCAACATGCTAGAACTCAAGGCCTTAAACTAACCTTCTAAAACAAAAATATCAGTATCCTATGAGATCAAGAGTTTCACAGCATAACATTCAAAATGCCCAAGATAAAATTCAAAAATTCTCAGAATAAAAAGAACCAAGAAAATCTCAACTCAGATTTAAAAAAAAAAAAAGACATGAACATCAAGGGGAGGTATTGGGGTGGCTGGGTGGCTCAGTCAGTTAATCGTCTGACTTTGGCTCAGGTTATGATCTCACAGTTCACGAATTTGAGCCCTGCATTTGGCTCTGTGCTGACAGCTCAAAGCCTGGAGCCTGCTTCAGATTGTTTCCCTCTCTCTTTGCCCCTCCCCCGCTTGCACGCTGTCTCCCTCTCTCTCAAAAATAAGTAAACACTAAAAAATGTTTTAAAAGAGGAGATGTTGAAATGTTCCAGCAAGACTTTAAAATGACTATTTAAGGGGCATCTAATTGGCTCAATCGGTTAAGCATCCAACTTTGGCTCAAGTCATGATCTCACATTTGTGAGTTCAAGCCCCACACTGGGCTTTCTGCTCAAAAATTAAAATAAATGTTTAAAAAATAAAAAATAAAACAACTATTTAAAATATGTTCTAAGAAGCAATTTTGAATACTCAAAAAACAAATGGAAAAATAAAAAGTCTTAGCAAAGAAATAGCAGAGATAAAGAAAAACCAAATAGAAAAGTTAAGTTGAAATATACAGTAACTTAGAAAAAATTAAAAAACTCCTTTGATCAGCTCAATAGCAGAAATGAAGATGACAAAGGAAAGAGTCAACAAACTTGAAGATATGTCAATAGATATTATTCAATCAGAACAAGAAAAAGAAGTAAGATAAAAAAATAACAGAGCCTCAAGGTTCTGTAAAACAACAGCAAAACATCATTTGGGGACTCTTAAAAACAAATGAAAAAATATTTGAAGAATAATGGCTGAAAACTTATCAAATTCAATGGAAGACAAAAATGTGTAGATCCAAGTTCAGTATACACCAAGCAGGATAAACCTAAAGAAATCCATGTTCAAACACATCACAGTCTGGGTGCCTGGGTGGTTCAGTCGGTTAAGCATCCGACTTCAACTCAAGTCATAATCTCACGGTTCATGTGTTCGAGCCCCGCATCGGGCTCTATGCTGACAGCTAGCTCAGAGCCTGGAGCCTATTTCAGTTTCTGTATCTCCCTCTCTCTCTAACTCTCCCCTGCTCATGCTTGCTTGCTCTCTCTCTCTCTCTCTCAGAAATTAAAAAAATTATAACATTAAAAAAAAACGACATTACAGTCAATTTGTTAAAAACTAGGCACCAAGAGAAAATCTTAAAAACAATCAAGTTTATAAATAATAGACTATTCTCTTGAATTCTCTAAAACACGTTTGAAGGCTAAACAAAAAAAAACCCACAACATTCTGGTGGGGTTTTTGATGCATATATATATAACATATAAGACAATTATAACATAAATTGGGGGAGAGTAAAAGAACTAAATGCTGGTAAGATTTATACATTTACTTAAAGTAGTAAAATATTGATTCTTAGTATGCCACAAAAACATAAATATGTGTATTTTCATCTCTAAGACAATAAAGATACAAAAAAAAATCAAAGAAATATAGTCAAAATCACAACACATAAACCCAAAATAAATACTAAAAAAAGTTCAAATAACCAAAAAAAAGGCAGAAAAGAGAAAACAGTAGAATGAAAAACACAAGAAACAGAGAACAAATAAACAAAAATGGGAGACCTAACTCTAAACATACCAACAAATGCATTAAATGTAAATTCCCTAAGCATATAAATCAAAAGACAAATGGTGAGAATGAATTTTTTTTCAAAAACACAAACTGCCTAGAAAACACTCACTTAAAAATGATATAAAACTAAAGATAAAAGGATGGAAAAATATATCATACAAACACAATCAAATGAAAGCTGAAGCAACTACATTAATAACAGACAAATAAGACATCAGAGCAAAGAAAATTACCATAGGTAAAGAGAAACATTACTTAATAATAAAAGGTTCAGGGGCACCTGGCTGGCTCAGTCAGTACAGCATGCAAACCTTGATTTCAAGGTTGTGAGTTTGATCCCCACATTGAGTATGGAGATTACTTAAAAATGAAATCTTTAAATAATAATAATAAGGTTAATCCCCCACCCCCAAATAACAATCTTAAATGTGTACACATCTAAAAGACAGAAAGGCAAATATGAAAAACAAAACCTGGAGGAAGTGAAATAAGAAATAAACAAATTCATAATTATAGACTTCAACACAACTTTCTCAGAAATAAAATTAGCAGACAGATCATCAAAAAGGATATAGAAAAACTAGACAGCCCCATCAACCTACTAGATCTTACTGGCATTTATAGAACACTTCAAGTAACAACAATATACAGTTTATTACTAAATGCACATGGAACATTTCTCAAGAAAGACCATATCTCATATTATTAAAAAATCTTTAAAATTTAAAATAATTAAATCATAAAAGGACTTTCTGACCATAATGGAACTACACTAGAATTGTTGAGTAACAGAAAAATAACAAAGGAAATCTCTTAACACTTGAATAGACTTATAAAAAATCCACAGATCAAACAGAGAGTCTAAAGAAAGATTCAAAAACATTTTGAACAAAAATAAAAATTTGACATTTTACAATTTGTGAAAGGCAAATAAAGTAGTGCTTAGAGAGAATTTGTAGCACTGAAATACTTAAGTCTAAATGAGGAAATAACTCAAAACAATAGTCTAAGCTTCCATCTTAAGAGACTAGAAAAGAAGGAACATATTAAACCCAAAGAAAGCATGAGGCAGAAAATAAAGATACTCTCAGAAATCAAAGAAATCAAAGAAAGTGAAAACATATAAACAACATACAAAATAAATGAAACCAAAACAGGTTATTTCAAAAGGTCAACAAAGTTGATAAACCTCTGGAAAGACCAATAAAAAGGAGGACACAAATTACCAATGTCAGACATGTAAGGAGACATCAGTACAGGCTCCAGAGATGTTAGAAGGAAAATAAGGGAATAAAATGAACAACTCTACACCCATAAATTCAGCAACTTAGAGGATGCAGAGCAATTTGCTGAAAAACACACAAAAAAAACCCCCAAAATTCAACCAAGATAAAATCAATAACCTGAATAGTACTGTAAGTACTAAATACATCTAATGCACAATTGAAAGCCTTACTCCCCCCAAATCTTCAGTCCTAGATGACTTATTGGAAAATTCTACCAAACATTTAAAGAAAAAAAATAAAACCAATGTTATACAATCTCTTCCAAAATACATGAAAGAAGGGTCTTCCCACTTATTTTATAAAGCTAGAATCCCCCACTAGAAAATCCAAAGATAGTACAAGAAGAGAAAACTGCAGATCAATATTCCTCAAGAACATAGACAAAAACCAAGAAAGATAAATACCATATGATTTCATTCATATGTGACATTTAGAAACAAAACAAACAACAAAAGAGAAAAAGAGAGAAGGAGAGGGACAAACCTTCTTAATTATAAGGAAAAAACTTATGGTTACCAAGGAGCAGGTGAGGGGATAGGTTAAATATGTGATGGGAATTAAGGAGTGCACTTGTCATGATAAGCACTGAGTGATGTATGGAATTGTTGAATCACTTTATTGTACACCTGGAACTAATATAAAACTGTATGTTAATTAATTGGAATTGTAATAAGACCTTTTAAAAAAGAATATACACAAAAAGATCTTCAATATAGTATATATTACATAGTATATAGTATATATAGACAAACCCATAGCTAACATCATACTTAATAGTAAAACATCTTTTCCTCTAAAATCAGGAACAAGAAAGGATGCCCACTCTCATCACTTTTATTAAACACAGAATTAGAAATCCTCATCATGACCATTAGGCAGGGCAGGACAGGGCAGGGAACAGAAGGGAAGGGAAAGGATAAAAGGCATCCAAATTGTAAAGGAAAAAGTAAAACTGTCACTATTTGCAGATCACATAATACTATATATAGAAAACCCTATAAAGACTCCACCAAAAAACTGTTAGAACTAATAGATGAATTCAGTCAAGTTGCAGGACACAAAATCAATATACAGAAATCTATTATGTTCCTATACACTAATAACAAACTATCAGAAAGAGAAATTAAGAAAATAATTCCATTTACAAGTGCATCAAAGAGAGTTAAATGCCTAGGAATAAATTTAACCAAGGAGTTAAAAGACTTATACACTGAAAACTATAAGACATTGATAAAGACATGGAAGATACACAAATAAATGGAAATATATTCTGTGTTCATGCATAGGAAGAATGACTATTGTCAAAATATCCATACTACCCAAAGTAATCTACAGACTCAATGCAATCTCTATCAAAATTCCAATGATATTTTTCATAAAACTAGAACAAATAATTCTAAAATTTGTATGAAACCACACACAAAAAAAAAACCCATGAATAGCCAAAGCAATATTGAAAAAGAAGAAAAGAGCTGGTGATATCACTCTGATTCCAAACTACTCTACAACACTATAGTAATCAAAATTGTATGGTACTGGTGTAATAGACACATAGATACAGAATAGATAGCCTAGACATAAATTGATATGTATATGGACAATAAACTTATGACAAAGCAGCCAAGAATACACAATGGAGAAAGGAGTCTCTTCAAAAAATGATGTTGGAAAAATTGGGCAGCCATCTGCAAAGGAATGGAACTAGACCACTATTTTAAATCATACACAGAAATAAACTCAAAAAAGATTTGAATGTAAAGCATGAAACCATAAAACTCTTAGAAAAAAACATAGGCAGTAAGCTCTTTAACATTTGTAGTGGTGATGTTTGTGTAAATCTGACTCCAAAAGCAAAGGTAACAAAAGCAAAAATAAGTGGAACTACAACAAACTAAAGAGCTTCTTCACAGCAAAGGAAATCATCAACAAAATGAAAATCAACTTACTGAATGAGAGAATGTATCTTCAAATCATAAATCTAATAAGGGGTTAATAACCAAAATACACAAAGAATTCAGACACCTGAAACTAATAGAGCACTATATGTTAACTATGTTTGAATTAAAAGAAAAGAAGAAAGGAAAGGAAGGGATGGAAGAGAGGGAGGGATGCAGAAAGGACTCAAATAACTCAACAGCACAAAAACAAACAATCTGATTTCAAAATGAGCAAAATATCTACATACTTTTCAAAAAAAAAATAAGACATAAAGATGGGCAACAGGCATATGAAAAGATAGTTAGCATCACTAATTATCAGGGAAAGGCAAATCAAACCCACATTGAGGTATCACCTCACACTTGTTAGAATGGCTATTATCAAAAAGTCAAAAGATAACAAGTATTGAAGAAGATGTTGAGAAAAGGGAACCCACATACACTGTTGATAGGAATGTAAATTGATATATCCACTATGGGAAGCAGTATGGAGGTTCCTGAAAAAGTTAAAAACAGGTCTACTCTATGATCTAGCTATTCCTTTTCCAGGTATTTTTTTTGAAGATAATGAAAACACTAATTCAAGAAGATACACACACCCTTCTACTCACTGCAGCATTATTTACAATAGCCAATATATGGAAAACAACGTTAAGTGTCTTATTGATGGATGAATGGATAAAGAAGATGTGACAAGTATGTACAATGGAATACTGCTCGGCCATAAAAAGGGAACCATTACCATTTGCAAGAACATGTATAGACCTTGAAGTTATTATCCTAAGTGAAATAAGTCAGAAAGAGAAATACAAATACAGCATGATTTCACTTACATGTGGAATCTAAAGAAGAAAACAAACCTACTCCTAGAAACAGAGAACAGATTGGTGGTTAGGGGTTAGACAAAAAGGGTAAAGAGGGTCAACTGTATGGTGATGGATGGCAATTCAACTTATGGTGATCATTACTTCGCAGTAATACAAATATTAAATCATTATGCTGTGCACCTGAAACAAAAAGAATGCCATGTACCAATTTTACCTCAATATCCACAACAAAAAATTAAAGCACATGAACTGAAAAGGAAGAGGGGTGTCTGGGCGGCTCAATTGGCTAAGTGTCCGACTTTGGCTGAGGTCGTGACCTCGTGGTTTGTGAGTTTGAGCCCCGCATCAGGCTCTGTGCTGACAGCTCAGAGCCTGGAGCCTGCTTCAGATTTTATATCTCCTTCTCTCTCTGTCCCTCCCCTACTGGTGCTCTATCTCTCTCTGTCTCAAAAATAAATAAACATTTAAAATATTTTTAAAAAGAAAAGGAGGTAATAAAACTGACCTATTCACAGCCAATAAGATTTTCTAGCAGAAAGCCTCAATTAACCTACAAAACAATTCCTAGAATCAAGAATTAAGTTTATCAAAGTTGGAGAATAGAAGGTCAACACACAAAAATTCATTAGTATTTCTATATACCAGCAATGTAGAACTGAAAAACAAAATTTAAAAACAATGTTATTTGTAATAGCTCCCCAAAATGAAATAAATTATAAAGCTAATATAACTTATGAAGGATCTGTACAAAACACTGACACAGGAAATCAAAGGCCTAAATAAATGGAAAGATAAACTGCGTTCACAGATGGGAAGACTCAACATAGCAGTGATGTTAATTTTCCCCAAATTGGTCTATAGATTTAAAGCAATTCTGATTAAAATCCCAGAAGGATTTTTTAAATATAGACAAGTTGTTTCTAAAATGTATATGGAAAGGAATGGAATTAAAATAGCTAAAACGATTTTGAAAAAGAAGTTGAAAGAATCACTCTATCCAATTTTAAGACTTACTGTAGAGCTACAGTAATCAAGACAACATGATCTTAGTGAACAGATAGACAAGTGGATTAGTGAAACAGAGAGTCTAGAAATAGAACCACATAAATATGGCCAATTGATTTTAACATTGCAAAAGCAATTCCAAGCAGAAAGGATAATCTTTTCTACAAACAGTAAGAACAACTACATATCTAAAAACAAACAAACAAACAAACAAACAAAAAATCATTGAATTCAGCCTCACAACTTATACAAAAGTTAACTCAAAATGGATCACCCATTCTGGAAAAGTCTGACTGTTTTAATAAAGTTAAATATATACTTACCATATGATCCAGCAAACCCACTCCTGGGTGTTTATCCAAGAGGAATGAAGTCGTCAGACAAAAACATGAACACGAGAGTTTTTAGAATCACTATTCATAGTCACCAAAAATTGGAAACAAATCCAAACATCCTTCAGCAGGTGGATGGATAAACACACTATGGTTGCTCCAATAAAATACTATTCTGCAAAAAGATGAGTGAACTATTGACACACACATGGACGAATCTCAAAGGTATTATTCTGAGTGAAAGAAGCCAGTTTCAGAATTCTGCATACTGTCTGATTCCATTTATATGACAGTATTGCAATTATGAAACTATCATGATGGAGAACAGAGCAGAGGTTAGGAAATTCTGGGGTCATAAAGGAATAGCATGAAGGAGATTTCTGATGAAATTGTTGTGTATCTTGATTGGGGTGGTGACTCCATTAATCTCCACATGTGTTGAGTCTCAGAGAACTATAAAAAAATAATAATGATAAAATAAAATCACCACAAAAAACATGACACAAACAGGACAGGGCATGTGGCAAACCTCAATCAATCTCCAAGACTTTGTGTGAGAGCTTCTCAGGTTAAAAACTTACAGGGGCACCTGGGTGGCTCAGTTGGTTGAGTGTCTGACTTCAGCTCAGGTCATGATCTCTCAGTGAGCTCAAGCCCAGCATCGGGCTCTGTGCTGACAGCTCAGAGTGTGGAGCCTGCTTCAGATTCTCTCTCTCTCTCTCTCTCTCTCTCTGCCTCTCCTCCATTCACACTCTGTTTCTGTCCCTCAAAAAATGAATAAATGTTTAAAACATGTTTTAAAACTTACAAACAAGACAAAAATCTCATTTGAAACCATGAAACCAGAAGACAGAAGTAGATTGACAAAGCATTGAAGAGACAGATGTAGACCCTTGAGGATGCCCCCTGACTTCACAACCAAGCTTCCTCTTTCTAAGCCTAGAACACTGTTCAACCACTTTTCCCTGGACACAGTGAGTCCTGTGAGCACTGGTCCTCAAGTTTGCTTGTATCCAGAGTCTGAACTAAAGAACTTTGGCCTTGCAATAGAAGGGCGTCTGTTATAAATGCAGAGCTGCGGCTTCAGTGTTATCTATGATACAGCCACAAAGCATAGCATCCAGTGATCCAGAAAGGTCCCTCATCATCTGTGGGATGTACGTCTGACAATTAGCTGGATTGTTGAAATGACAGGTACAGCAGCCCTGTAGTTAGTTTGCTAGGGCTGCTGTAACAAGGTACCATAAATTTAAAACAAAGAAATATATTTCCTCACAGTTCTAGAAACCGGAAGTCCAAAATCAAGGTGTTGGCAGGGTCACGGTGTCTCCAAAAAGAAACCTAGCTTGCCTCTTCCAGTGTCTGGTAGCCTCAGGCATTCCTTAGCTTGCGGCCATATGACTCCCAATTTCTGCCTCCATCTTCACATGACTGTCTTTCCTCTGTGTCTGTGTCACCTACGACATTCTCCTCTCTCTGTGTCTGAATTTCTCTCTTATAAGGACACCAGCCACCTTGGACTAAGGCCCACCTCAATTAGATCTCCTTTTAATTTGATCACGGATTCAAGGGCTCTGTTTCCACATAAGGTCACATTCACAGGTACAAGGAATCAGAACTTCCACATAACTTTATACAATTCAACCTATGCCATCAAAATTTCATAGAAAATAGGAAATGAAAGATAAAACAATAGTACCTGCATTCATTTGTTGAATGTGCTGATAGCAACTGATTTTAAAGAGGTGGACTGGCATTGAGTCTCTGTTCTCCTTATCCTGAATCACCTTTTCAAATTGTTGGGAAAAGCAAACCCTCCCTTGAGTGATATGTTTTTATATAATGCAGGCTGCACCTCTTTTTAAAGTTTTCAAACCAGCCCTCACTGATGTAAAATTTAATGATTTTTTTTTTTGCACTTGCTTCTGCTGTGTTCCGATTTCCCAAGTCTCAGCAAAATCCTTATTTAACCACTTGGCCTTTCCACAAAATTATCATAGTACTTACTGGGCCTGGGAGGGATATAAACAATCTCTCTCCCCTTACAAGCCCCCAGACTCAGCCATGTGTTCTAGGAGGAAGGAGCCATATTTGTTGCTGTATTCTTTTGTCTAAAGGCATTATGCTGCTATGTCAAACTATGCATACATGAAAACATGGAATTTAAAATCTTTAATATACTGAAACAAAAATAACTTTTCAAACCTATGGTTGGCAATGATCCTTGGACCTTCCTCCATTGGTTTATACATTCACCTGGTAAATATTCACTGAGCACATAGTATGCTCTGCACTCTATGTCATACTATAGGTACAAATACGACAAGCCATTAACACTGACAAAAATCCAGTATTTTAAGTGCTGTCATGCAGTTAGCACAAGGTATCCTGGGATCTTGGTGCTGCTCCTAACTCGTCCTGTGAGTGAAGCGTGAGTGTCTTCCAACTAGTTCAATTCTTGTCACCAAACCAATGGTGTAAAGCAAAGCTGTAAAGACAAGAAATTCTTCCCCTCCTTATATCTCCCCCACCAATGCAGCCCAGAATCAGACCAGCCCAAAACCTGTGGGGCAACCTGAGGCACCTGACACTTTTATTTAACAAACGGAAGTATACAGAGGCACCTGGCTGGCATATTAGGTGGAGCATGCGATTCGTGATCTTGGGGTCATGAGTTTAAGCCCCACCTTGGGCACAGAGATTACTTAAAACAATGGAAGTGTACAACGACAATATGCCAACCATGGCGTCGGAGACAGAGGAGGAGAACGGCAGGGCAGCTGCCCTCTCTGAGCCATTGTCTACCTCAGACTGGATCCTAGGAAGCCATGGAGCGGGGATAATGGGAAGCCCTTGGCACATCAGCTGGCTGGGAGAGCCCGCGAGGCAGCCAACAGCTGCTCATCCAGATATAGCCCTGCTGTCCTGAGAACATGTCAGCTTCTTATTCAAAAACAAGAAATATTTTTAATTCTCTGGCACTTGTGCCCCACTTAGAATTATTACTTCAGTCACTAATCAGGGGAGCCCAACCGCTCCAGACTCCTGAGAGCTCAGCAGCATGTCAAAGGTACAAAGGCTACCAGCATCCAACAGGACCTAGGGCAGCTGGCTCACACAGCCCCAGGTGGACATGATCATTTCCCCGTCTCTGCCAGGCCCAAGTACATGGAGAAGGCTGCCAGAGCAGACCCCAAATATGAGAGTGGCTCTTTTTCTATAAAGGTTTGGAACCCAATGGCCAATGAGTATCTGAACAGATGTTCAAACATCTGCAAACAGAGAGATGTACATTGTAACAAAGCACCACTTATACCCATCTGTCAGATAAGGACTTTAAAGTCCAGCAACATGGGGGCATCCGGGTGGCTCAGTCGGTTGAGCATCCGACTCCGGCTCAGGTCATGATCTCATGATTCTTGAGTTTAAGCCCTGCATCGGGCTCTGTGCTGACAGCTCAGTGTCTGGAGCCTGCTTTGGATTCTGCATCTCTCTCTCTGCCCCTCTCCTGTTCATGCTCTCTCTCTCTCTCCCTCTCTTTCTCTCTCTCTCTCAAAAATAAATAAACATTTAAAAAATTTAAGTCCAGCAACATCAACCAAGTGTTTCGATGTGAAAAACAGAGTACAACTAACTTGGAGAGCTTTCTGGCCATATCCAGGGAACCAACCAGTATGAATGAGCTATAGAGCAGCCCATCACACAGGGCACAAGGGAAGCCATAGGATGCGTTCATCATAGCACTGCCTATTACAACAAAACATTAGAAACTCCCCGGCGTCTAGCAGTGGAGGAACAGGAAGGTAAACTATTCATCCAGAGGAATCCAATCAGCAGTTAAAGTGAAACAAATCTCTGTCTATTCAGGTTTTTTAGATTCCCAAAACATATTGCTAAGTGAAAAAAAAACAAACAAACAACAAAGCAAGTTACAGAATATTATGTCCAATATGATACCACATTCTATCATTTGAAACAGAAAACACTGCTATATCTTGTTAATGAATATGTAGTTAAAATGCAGAAAAAATAGATGCCAAATTAGATGCCAAGTTTAGGACAATGCTGCATTTGAATAAGGAGAAAGGGATATGAGTTTGAGGAGAGAGACAATGGAGGCTTCAACGAAAAATTAATTTTTATTTAAAAAACTGTAAGCAAACACATGATATCATAATGGTAAGACTTATAACCTGTGGAGCTGAGTGATAGAAACAGCCATGTGTCAGGCACTAACCTATGCTTTACATACACTACAGCATTTAACTCTCACTACAACATTGTGAAGGAAGGTATTATTTACCCCCGTTTCACAATGGGGCAACTGAGGCACTGAGAGGCTAAATAACTTACCCAAAGTTACACATCCAGGATTTAAACCCAGGCCATCTGGCCCCAAGTCTGTGCTCTTAACCACTCTGGAATCCTGACTCTGTGGCATAGAGATGGAAGTATATTGCAACTCTCCCTGATGTTTACATAGGTTTGAAAAAATTCCCTAATTAAAATCAAAGAAGACATAGAAGTGCTACAAGAAAGAGCTTCCCAAAGCCCCTCCCTATGATGGTTAATTTTATGTGTCAAGTTCGCTGGACCACAGTGGCCAGATATTTAGTCAAATATGATTCTGGATGTTGCTGCTTGGATGTTTTTGGATGATATTTACATTTAAAGCAGTGGACTTTGGATAAAGCAGATTGCTTACCATAGTTTGAGTGAGCCTCATTTAATCAGTTAAAGGTCTAACTCACTCCAAACATAAAAATTAACTGTAGCTGGATCAAGAACTTAAATGATAAAAGTCAATTTTAACCCTTTTATATAGCTAAATTTCATTCTGATCTGTTGATGATAAAAGACTTTTTAGAAAAAAAAGAAAAAACTACATAAAATAAATGGTTGATAAATTTTGACGATATCCAAATTACGAATTCCTATATATCAATGAAAACTTTCAAGACAATAAAAAGGCAAATAGGAAAATAATATTTGTAACATTATAACTGATAATGGATTAATATCAATAATATATAAAGAACTACAAATCAATAAGGACCTTTGAACCAATAGAAAAAGGATCAAAAGTCATAAACAAGCAGTTCACAGAAAAGGAAACACCTGTGAATAATAAAGCTATAAGATCTTTACTCTCCTTGGCGATCAGAGAAATGCAAATAAAGACCACAATAAAATACCACTTTACACACACTGTGTAGACACAGATTCAGTAGCCTCTGTGTGTTACAGAGTATGTGGAACAAGAATATCTCTTATACATTGCTGATAGGAGGATAAATTGATACACTCAATTTAGAAAATACTTTGTAATTTTCTTGTAAAATTGAACATTCTGTCCCCAACAATCCAACAATGCCACTCCAAGAGAAACTTGGACATGAATAGCAGGAAACATGCACAAGAATGTTCATAGCAGCACAGTACATAATAGCAAAATCTTGGCATCATGCCTAATGCCCATCAACAGGAGAATGGATTAGAAAGGAGACACCATTCACAATAGCGTCCCATTGTAATGTATACTACTGGAATATTATGTAATGAACTCTGGCTACATACAGTAATAATGAGAGTGTGTCATAAACCAGAGATTATGATTAACCCAAATCTGAGGTCCAAAATATTAATGAAAAGAAGAAAAAAATTTTTTGACTGGACACCCATCTTTCCCTGGTCAGACAAATGCTGTGATCTCATCCTTGCAAGGGACATAAATGTTTATTGAAGGGGAATTTTTAACAGCAAGTCCCTTCTGACATTCCTCAAACGAAAACCATAAATGAAATTTCTGTGTCAGCATCCCAGAGTGAGATAAATTGGGATTTAAATGGCAGAGGACGGGGGCTTAGCTGCAGCCATTTTTATTTATGCATGCATTCAGGCAGAGCGAAGAGGGGATGCTACAACACTGATGGTAAAAGTTACCGGGAACATCAGGCTACAGAATTTGGGAAGGAAATGGCTTCTAATCAGTCTGTCTGATGGAACCAATTGCCTGAGATAAAGCCAGGCCACGCTGTTGAAGATGGATAATCGAGACTTTATTGGACAAATGAAACAGCAGTGATAAAAGAGGTAACCTTGTTGCCAAGAGGGAAGGTAAATAGAGCTGGAATAATGGTAAAAGCCATTGTTAGATTCCAGTTTTCCAAGCACTATTTACGCTCCTTCTCTGCAAAGTCTTTCTCACTTTCCTAAAGAATTTCAGGGAACTAGGGTCATGGAATTATTCAAGCCAACCTAAGCTGAGGTCTGTAAACTGCCTAAATTATCTCTATCAGACACCAGAATGGACAAAAACCAGGATAAACCCAAAAAGCTTGGTCACAATCATTAGGAAATAAAAAAGTAGAGAGGTTTACAGGGGTAAAAACCCATGTTTCAATGATCTCCAATGGCTATCACAAAAGTGCTACCTCTTTCCACTTTCTTCACTCCAGACAGTGATTCTAAACGAACAATTGCCTCATCCAGTACGAAAAGACACAGCCTAGGATCCAGAACAAAAAGATCCACACTACTGTCAAACACTGATTCAGAAACAAGTTCAGTTCACTTCTTGGCTCAAACTTCCCACACCCCAGGAAGCTATCCCTGATTGCCCCTAAACCCTTTGAAGGGCCTCTTCCAACAGCTGACAACAGTACCAGTATTGTGCCTATTTTGATACGAGACAACAAGCAATCCTTAGAATGAGTATCATGATGTTATTAATTCATTAAATAAATATCATTAAATATTACTCTGTGCCAGTCAGTGCACTGAGAACTGGGAATATGGCAGAAAATGAACACAAACAGGACCCCTGCTGTCTGGGGGCTACTTGCTGGCAAAGGAAAAGCCCTTCATCAGGTAGCATAATACCATCATGATTACAAATCGAACTAAGGGCAGTAAAGGGCAGGCAGGACACTGAAGGACCAGATCATGTTGGCAGGGTTGGGAGTGAGGTTAGGAAGTATTGTCTAAATTGTTTTTAAAAGGTGAAAAAGAAATAATCTGTTGAAGGGGTGTGTGTGGACGTACATGTGTGTGTGTGTGTGTGTGTGTGTGTGTGTGTGTGTGTGTGTGTGTTTGGTAGAGGAACAGATAAGGCAGAGGAAATAAGTGCAAAGTTAGATAGTAGATGGACCATAAAGGCCACATTTTCAAGATTCCCAAGTGTCCATTGAGAGATGAATGGATAAAGAATATATATATATATATATATATATATATATGTATACACACACACACATATATATATATTCAAGTATCTATATAGATTTTCCTCAGCTATTTTTTTATCCTCTGCTGTATTCTAACACTTAGAATAACACCTACTAAATAATAAATACAACAATAGATGTGTTGGATGGATGGATGGATGGATGGATGGATGGATGGATGGATGGGTGGATGGATGGGTGGGTGGATGGGTGGATGGATGGGTGGATGGATTAATTGAAGGTAAGGCTTTGGATAACTAAGGTCCACTCCACCAAAGCAATATAAAAGGTTTGAGGAGATAAGTGACAATGGATTGAGTTATGGTAGCAGTCTCTAACTATACTGTATAAATGGAAGAAAGAAAAAAAACTCAAATCTTTGAATTTTAGGCCCAGTAGAAGCTGAATTATAATATAGTTGCATTCACAACCTCACCAAGTCTCTTATGGTGAAGTTGGGGCATTGGCTGGGAACCAGGAGGGAAGTGAGAATTAAAATGGATATTAATGGGAGACTGTAAGACAAATCAGAATGGCCTCAGTACCCCAACCCTGTAAGTCCTCATTATGAGCTGAAACAGCCTTTCCTCCCTTGCCTATTTCATATTCCTTCTTTGCTTGAAGACCCAAACATCCCTTCATTTTGGCTTCTACTTTGAAATAGGAAACTTGTTTTCATCATCCCTAACACCACTGCAAACAATAACACACACACACACACACACACACACACGCACACACACACACATACACACACACACTTCACTGTCTCTATATCTGTAACGAGAGTATTATCCCAGCATCCCCTGGAGGACCAATTACGAAGTTAAGCCTGGGAGGAGAAGGCTTACTCATACAAAAATATATAGCAGGTCTTAGCTAATTTATACCAGAAATATATGTATAGGAATGGGCCCTGAGAGGACCAGACTAAAGACAGGGGAATATAATCTCAGACCAAACTGAAATCACTGATATGGAGGCTTGCCAGGCTTCTAAATTCAGTGTCCTAGCTCAAGCAGCTGGAGTGGTTCTCATAATTTGCTCAGCTATTCAATGGAAATCTAAACTCAACAGTGATTTACTCTAAATGAAGTTGAGATGCCAGAACTTTGTGACATAATGGAGATGAAGTAGTCCAAAGACCACAGAATACTGACATCAATTTAACATGTGCTGTCTTCCCCTACTCACCCTTAACCACACACACTCCCAAAAGCCACTCCCTTCCCCAACGATTGATATATATAATGGTGGGAGAAGCACCAGCATTTTGGGAAAATACTTAAGTGCCTAGTCTCTATAGGCTATAAAGTTCTTGTTCAACTGTAGTTGAGGCCCCTGATTTCAACAGAGATGGGCAGAGCCCAAGTGAAAGCACCAAAATCCTAAGGGTAGTGCGCTAGGTGACTAGAAGAAGCAAGAGGACCAGCAAGGGGTCCAATGTTCTCACTCACAGGGATGGCTGATGGTGATTAATTGGCCCTGAGCTCCCAAGAACAAAAGTAAATTCAAGCAACCCACTAAGATCTTACTTAATTTGTATAACTGAGGGGGAAAAGAGGCCTTGTTTAAGCCATAAAAAATGAAACCACAGACTGTTTTCAGCCAGTCTCCAAATCCTGAGTCTCTTGAATAACCCTGAACCCTTTAAATGAAAGAAGCCCTGAACTTTCCCTTGAGTATCACAAATATTGCGAATATTCTTCTTAGCATTTCTCAAAGGGACATGAAACTACTCATCAGGATCATTTTGCACTGGCAGACAGGAAAAACCATGATCCACTGGGCATTATTGAAGCTGTATCTTGGCTCATCCTGATTCCTAGAAACCTGGCACATCACTGGAGCATCCATCAGAGTGGGGGCTAATGGAGGTCAAAAGAAAAATCGAGTTTTGACCCAGGTCAGCCTCATAGAACGACCAAGGGACCCCAGACATACTCAATGGTCGTTTCCCCATTTCTAGAATGAATGTGTGAAAAAAGACATCTTCAGCAATCTGATGAACTTCCTAACTGACTCCCTGAAAATTGACTAAGGGCTAATAAGACAGAAAGGGCAAAGTGGAAGCCATTTATTTCCCTCTCCCTGCCAAAATTAGAAAACAAAGCACTACTCCATCCCAAGGTAAATCAGGGAACATAGCATCATTACTAAATATTTGAAAGGTGAAGAGCAGAATCCCAATCACATCTCTACATAACTTTATAGGCTGGCAGATGCAAAATATAATGAGTCATATGGAGTAACAGTGGATTATCATGAACTTAATCAGTGGTAACTCCAATTTGGATCTGCTGTTTCTGATATAGTCCCCTTATTGGTCAAATCAATATAGACCCTAGCAACTGATACACAGTTATTGATCTGTCAATATACCTTTCCACTATCCCAACTAACAAAAACTGCTATAAGCAGTTAGCTTTCTCCAGGAAGATATAGCAATAAAATTTCGCTGTCCTACCTGAGGGCCATATCAACTTTCTGGCTCTAAACCACATGGTCCACACAAATTTGACTGTCCAACCATCTAACAGAACACCATCCTAGGCCAAGACATGGGTAACATCATGCTGATAAGAAGTAGAGAGCATATATTAGCAGGTGCCAAGTATATATATAAATAAATGTATAAATGTATATATGTATATATGTGTGTGTGTGTGTGTGTGTGTGTATATATATATATATATATATATAAAACAAGGTCAAAAATAACTTCAGTGAAAGTATAGGAACTTGAAAACTTGGTTAAGGTTTTTGGAGTCCCAGTGCTCTGGGGTCTTTCAGAATATGCTCTTCAAAATAAAGAATAAGATGTTGCTCCTTGTATCCCATGTTATTAATAAAGAAGCACAATGCTACATGGGTCTCTTCGGATTTTGGAGGCAATAGATACCATATTTAGGTGAGCTGTTCCCATCCACTCACTGGATGAGTTGAAGTTCTGATGACTTTGAGTGGGGCCCCCAAAAAAGAGTAGGCTCTCTGCCTTGTCCTGGCTGCAGTGCAAACAGCTCTGACACCTCTCCAAGCATAGGATTCAACTGGTGGCTACAGTAACTCAGAAACTGTATGGATCCCACATAAGTACAGCATGCCCCCACACACGTCCATGTCCCTACATTGAGGTCTTCTCATTTGCTGTCCACAACTGGGGAATATCCTTTCCCCAGTTATTCAGATAACTCACTTCTTCATCTTTAGGTTTTGCTCAAATTCCAACTTCCTAATAGTCCCTCCCCTTATGACCATATTTGAAGCTGAATATCTCTTAATGGTTTACATCGCCTTTTCCTGTATTTTTTCCCCTACAACTTGTCATCACATGACACACTATATCCTTATTTATTCTACCTATTGCCCATCTCCCCAGAGTTTCACCTGAGCAGAAATTCTCCTGGGTTTTTCACTGCCCCAAGCCTCGAAAGCCGAGCCAGTCACGTGGCAGGTGCTCAAAAATATTTGCAGAATAAATGCATGTCAGTATCGGGCATTTATGTATAATGAGTATAACGTAGTAACCATGTGGCTTTGTTTTGGCTGTGTAGCATCTAAACTCCCTTCTAATTTGGGGGGAATTCAACCATAGCTTTAGTCTTCCTAGAAGAAAAGGCCATTCCTCTTACTAAGGATATTGAATGGGGCCAGATATTTTCTCTCCCAACGCCCTGGCAGCTACAGTGAAAAGTGGGAACTGGATAATCTTGCCAAACTCTTCAACTCTGAGGAAAGTACACAAAGAAGTTTAGGAGAGTATCGGCACCATGACAGTGCAATCAAGAGTGCCACCATGGTGACAGTGGTGAGGCGGAGTGGAACTGGCAGCCAGAGTTCAGCAATGGCCCTGACACTTCACCAAGGTGTCACTGAACATGAGACTTCACTGTGTCCTCTGTGGCTCACACTCCCTTGGTTGGTGCCCGTTTCTGTAATCAGATTTTCTAGGTGTCCCATTGATTCTGTGAGCTGCCCAACATCCTAACAATTTACTATTCTCACAATTTAGGTTACAGGAGCTGACTTGCGCTGTTTGCAAGCAAAACCCCAAAGGTACAGGAAGCGAGGGAGAGGAGAGGATCAAGGGTGCGGTCAGAAAGTAGGAGCTGGGATGGAATAGTTTCAGAGGATGAGAAGGGCCAAGGTGGCCATGAAGGTAGGAAGCCGAGGGGCAGTGGAGGAGAGGGGCACTGGAAACAAGGTCAAGGAAATAAGAGGCCATAGAGTTGAAAAGTCACCATATGATCAGCGAAGTCACCCAGCATTATGTCTGGACTGGGACTGGCAAAGGAAGACAGTTATCCAGTTATCCAGGGGCAAAAATCATACATGAAAGAGAAGAAGTAAACAGTGAGTGGGTTAAGTCATCACATTGGGCCCCAAGGCAGCATATCTTACAAGGGTACCAGAGATCTCCATTCCTGAATTCCTCGGGCCTAGAACAGCACATATGTGCTGAGAAGTCACAGGAAGCCAGCCTTCTTCGTGTTTAACCACATGAGTAAAAGTTATAAATAAGAGTTCATCTCTAGGACTTCTCTGTAAAGTGTGCATATGCAAGCATATACATTTTTCTGTCTTGTTCACCCTATCTTTATGGTTTAGTTATTTTTAAATTTTTATTCTTTATATTCTTTTTCATCTTTTAATAAGTTTTTTTAATTCCAAAATAGTTAACATACAGTATTATATTACTTCCCGGTGTACAATATAGTGATTCAACAATTCTATACATTACCCAATGCTCATCATGATAAGTGTGCCCTTTAACCCCTTTACCCATTTCCCCCATCCCCCCACCCACCACCTCTCTGGTAACCATCAGTTTGTTCTCTATAGTTAAGAGTTTGTTTCGGGATACCCAGGAGGCTCAGTTGGTTAAGTGTTCAACTTCGGCTCAGGTCATGATCTCACAGTTTGTGGGTTTGAGCCCCTCATCGAGCTCTGTGCTAACAGCTCAGAGCTTGGAGTCTGTTTCAGATTCTGTGCCCCCTCTCTCCCTGTCCCTCCTGTGCTTGTGCTGTCTCTCTCAAAACTAAGCAAACATTAAAAAAAAAAATTTAAGAGTTTGTTTCTTGGTTCGTCTTTTTTTTTCTCTTTGTTTTGTTTCTTAAATTCCACATATGAGTGACATCACATGGTATTTGTCTTTCTCTGACTTATTTCACTTACCGTTAATATTCTTTAGCTCCATCCACATTGTTGCAAATGGAAAAATGTTATTCTTTTTTATGGATGAATAATACTCTATTGTATATATCTACCACATTTTCTTTATCCATTCATCCATAGATGGACACAGACTCCTTACATAGTTTGGCTATTGTAAATAATTCTGCTATAAACATAGGGGTGCGTGAATTCCTTTGAATTTTGGGGGGAAAATACCAGTAGTGCGATTACTAGGTTGTGAAGTAGATCTAAGTTTTTGAGGAAACTCCATACTGTTTCCCACAGTGGCTACACCAGTTTGCATTCCCACAAACAGTGGAAGAGTTCCTCTTTCTCCACATCCTTGCCAAAAATCTGTTGTTTCCTGCATTGTTAATTTTAGCCATTCTAACAGGTGTGATGTGATATCTCATTGTAGTTTTGATCTGCATTTCCCTGATGGAGAGTGATGTTGAGCATCTTTTTGTGTGTCTGTTGGCCATTGGAATATCTTCTCTGGAGAAATGTCTGTTTGTGTCTCCTGCCCATTTTTTCGATTATATTACTCAGTTTTGGGGTGTTAAGTACTATAAGTTCTTTATATATTTTGAATACTAACCCTTTAATGGATGTCATTTATAAATATCTTCTCCCATTCTGTAGGTTGCCTTTTAATTCTGTTGTTTTTCTGTGCTGTGCAGAAGCTTTTTATTTTGATGTGGTCCCAATAGTTTATTTTTGCTTTTATTTCCCTTGCCTGAGGAAATACATCTAGAAATATGTTGCTTTGGCCCATGTCAGAAACATTACTGCTTGAGTTCTCCTCTGGGATTGCCTTGTTCACTCTTATCACCCAGGGGCCTAGAACAGTGCCTGGAACAGACAGGGTCCTGGGTAAATATTTATAAATATAAAATAAATGAACTTAAATTTCTCTTTCCTCCATTTCATCTCTTTTTTGTTTCTGTAATGCTCTATTTCTGAGGCTCTAAAGAATAGCTGGCCATATACCTTGGTCCCTTTCTTTCTCTCTCTCCGCACCTTGGCTTCCACTTCTAAACTCACCTCCCTCTTTTTTTTTTTTAATAATTTATTGTCAGGTTGGTTTCCAACACCTCCCTCTTTTATTTTGTCTTTCCACAAAACCAGAACCACTGGGCAGAGACACCACAGATTTGAGAGCTGAGACATCGTTTCTCACACTCAGCATCCATAGGACAAGGATGCTCTGATGAGAGGCAATTATTAGTCTTGACTCTGACACTGATTCATTCATTCATTCATTCATTCAATAAACCTTTACTGAGTGCTACTACCTGGCCATATGCTGCTAAAAAGAGTCTAAAACCCATTGCACCCATAACCATGGAGATCAAAGGGTGCAGAAAAATACTGGACTTGATGACAGGTATTTCTGGGTACAAATTCTACCCCAGCACTTATTTGCTATAGGGAGACATTAAGCAAATGTCCAAACCTATCTGAGGCTCAGTTCCCTCATTTATCTGTAACTAAATCTAAAAGTCCTGGCATGTGGATAAATATCAAGAAATACCTTTTCCTTTTCCTTGCTCTCCTGCCCCTTTCTCTGCATCTCTCATTAAGACTAATTTGTGGCACAGAAAGTGCTCAAAATATGAATTGCTGGAGAAGGCTGGGCTGAAGAGTCCTATTTCAGATTTTAGTGAGCCCTAGCTCAGCCCTGACCACTGACCCACCTTTTGTGGCAGACTCAGTTACCAGTCTGTGGAGGCAGGAATAGGCTGCCCATTGCCCCAGCCTTGTCTGCAAAAGCTAGGATTCACCAGCCACTTTCTCTGGAACCCATGAACAGGCACTGCTGGGTCACTGCCCAGTGTCGCAGCCCATTTGGCTGAATTGGTCCTGGTGTCCCCAGGACAAGGGGAAGGCATGAATGACACACATCCAATCCAGAGAACCATATTGTCCAGCTGACTACTCAAACATCCTTCTAAGTTTGAGCCATTTGAATGGATGTAGCCAGTCTTGACAATTGGGAAGAATTTGGTAGCTAAGCATGCTGGGGCAAGAAAGCTACCATGGGGATTCCAAGTGGGGAAGACAAGGAAGAGAAGAGGAGGATGCTGGTCCTTTGCATGGTTGGGAAGGCCACCAAGAGAGACGGAGGAAGAAGGACAGGGAGGACACTGGCACACCCCCCGTGCTTGGCCCCGATGCCACACCACCCTGGCATAGACCTGCTGCACCCATGTTGCTCAAACAGGCTCTTCAGGGCACCTCACCCCCAGCTGCAAGATGGTTTGCTTGCCTCACATCTCTGGGAAAAGAGGAACAGTCTAGGGTAATGGTCACATCCAGGCAGGATGATCCCAATGTGTCAATTCAGGGGTGATCTGGCTCTGGGCCACCCCCTAGGCCACGAGGATACAGACTTCCCATGAGCTCCCTTTCTACTTTGGGCCATAATTAAACCCCAGCATCAGAAACTTCTCCCTGAAACACTAAAAATGCCCCAGCTTGGTCACAATTCGGTGACCACATGTGGTGGATGCAACTGAAGCAGTGACCCACTCTTTGGCCCCCACAACTCTGCAGAGTGAGACAAGACAGACCTGTGTGAAGCAGTCAGCAGATGCCACAAGACAGATAGCGACCCACGCCAGAGCATCTGGGGAATCTCTACCCAGTCCCACGCAGCCTTCTCAGCACCAAGTGACAGCATGCCTCTCACTCCAGCAAGCCATAGGTTCTTTATTAAGCCTCCAAGGCCAAGAGCAAACGGCTGGCTTTGCTTCAAGCCATGTGACTACAGGTGCCCATGTCTTCTGCTGGGCCCAGCCTCAGCCTTCCGGAGCTGCAAAGATTGTTCCTTCCAAACTTCCGGGAAGCATCCACGGGCCCACCAGCTCTGCACAGACAGCCGGAATGCTGGAACTACAGACACACGCCCAAAACTTGCTGCATGGGGGCTCTGGCCTGCCTCCCAGTGCTGTCAGTGGCTGAATGGCAGAAGACTGCCATGTGTTCACTGGTTTCCACCAGCCACAAACCTTGGGTTCTGACACCATCAACAAAACATGCCCCCTCCTTCCTCATGATGCAACCAGGTATTTTTCTGCACTTGGAAAACCCCAAGAGAGCATGCGCATCTGGTCCACAAAGGACGTCCTCCTAAAGACCCTGAAGATGTGGACTGAGGAGCTTGCAAACCTCAAATTAGGATGCACAGTCAGGAGGCCTAATGTTGGATGCCATATTGCGAGGACAATCCAAAGACAATCCTGTGGCTCTTACGAGTTAGGAAGTTGGCTCATGAAGGCGGAGATTTGTCTCTCCAGTGACAGTGCAAGGGGTGGACATGAGCAGCCTGGGCCAGAGGCCTGGCTGCTCCCTGGAACCCACTCGGGGACACATCTGGACCAGGTTTGGCTTCTGCACTGCAAAGCACTTCGGAACCTCAGCACAACCCCTGCTCTCTGTGCTGACGATCGCAAGCCCTGGCTCACAGCCACCCCTTCCACTCCAGCTGTCCTATACATGACTCCCGCTTGACCTGACGGTGCTCCCACAGTCACTGCAACAGCAAGCCCCCCATTGCCTCAGCCACAGGCTCTCATGGGACAGTCACAGCATCCCTGTCAGGAAGGAGGCAGCGACCTTGAGCTCCTGTGAAACTAGGAGGCTTTAAGACCCAGGATGCTTCCCCTTTTCCTGCCCAGGACCCCAAGCCCACTCCAATCTGCTTAACTCCAACCCGGCTGGGTAAGCAGACGGCCCCTGTGCTCTGAATTGACAGTGAGGAAAAGTAGTTCCCGCACACAGAACGCCCTTGCCAGGCCCTCATCAGCCTGTCCTGTCCACCTGATCCTCCCAGAAACTTCTCAGTGGACGTCAGCACTCAGGTGCAGAACAGGGACATGGCCTGCTTTGAGCCACACTGTAGTGTGGTAGCTAATAGGTAGCATAGGATTCAAACAGAGGTCTGACTCCAAGCCAGGTCTTCAGGGGCCAAAAGAAGGCAGAGACAATCTACTCAGGGCCACAGGGCATCCTGGTGGGCATCGTGGGCAGGCATGCCGACAGTAGGGGCACTCTAGCCGAGCACCTGCCCATTGGCAGCCCAGGGCCCCGCTGGCTCCATCCCAGTGCTTACAGAGAGGAGCAGCAATCCCAAACACACTGAAGGCTTGGCAATGCCCAACCTAGAATAAATTAGCTCTCCTCTAATTGTCCTACCACGGGGAGAAACGTGACAGATCTCATACATCATCTAAAGCCAAACTCAATTTGTACCCATTTATAACACAAATATGTCTAAGGTGTAACATCAAAGGACTCATTTAGCATTCTGCACACTTACCTCCAAGAGCTGGCAATGCACAGGCAAAGGTGAGATGGCACAGATCGCTTAGGAGCAAACTTGTTCCCACATAGGATAAAAATTAGTTAACTTTAAGTGGCAGGAGGAGACCCATCCCACATCGGACAGGAGCGAGGAGCCTGGCACAGGACAGGAACATAAGCTGAGGTGGCCACTCCCACTTCCCATGATTGGCAGGATGGCTCCAGGCCACTAACAGATGGACAGATCAGCCTGAGCAAGACGAGCAGCCCACCCACTCAGCTCCAGCCTGCAGGTCCCTCAGTGGTCATGGACACAGCACCAGGCACAGCCTATAGGGTCCAGGGGACTCGAGCTGAACTAAGAGTTCAAATATTTGCCCAGGGACCTTGTTGCCATTTCCTGGCTTTACGAAGCTTCCCCATCCAGCCTATTAAAATGAAGTCAAGGGCAGCCTGGGTGGTTCAGCCAGTTAAGCATCTGACTCTTGATTTCAGCTCAGGTCATGATCCCAGGGTCACGGGATCAAGCCTCAAGTAAGGCTCTATGCTGGACATGGAGCCTGCTTAGGATTCTCTCTCTCCCTCTTCTTCTACCCCTCCCCTGTTTGAGCACAGTCTTTCTCCCCCAACCCCACCCCTTAAAAAAAAAAGTCAAGTGTGGGAATGGACTACATGTCAGAGAGGGGGAAAAAGTAGAAAGTGCTTTGTAGCCCACCATCATTAATTCCATCTCTGCCATTTGTAAAATCCTAAAGAACTATATGGCATTTCAGCCAGCACCACGCAGCCAGCATGCAAAGCCAGCAAGCACTACCAGGCCTCCTTAGGGAGTTAGGATAGGCCCCCGGGAGAAGCATCCTCCTGGCTCCTTATGGGTTTGGAGACGGAGGCAGCTAACTCTGGGTCCTTTTGTTAAATAGACTATGTCCACTGAATATGCAAACAGAAAAGTGCAAAAATCCTAAAACTGATGAATTTTATAAAAGAACACACAGCAATGAGGAAATTGGATATTAGCAGCCCCCAGAGAACTCTTGGGGACCACTTTTCAAGGTGTTACCATCCTTAATGATTCTCAAGCCTGGGCCAGCCTGCCTGGGAGGAGGATCAAAGAGTCTGGAAAGCAGCTCTCCAATGCAGAGCCGGCATCCATGATCAAAGCTGGAGGCGAATACGCTTGTAATTGCAGGGTTGGATTTAAGGACTTGATCGCCAAAACAGAGGCCAGCCAAATTAAGAAAAGGCATTCTCTTCCTTTCTGGACCCCTCTGGATTTCTCCGTGAGACTCTCAGGAGAGACTCCTTGACAGAGCAAGGAGTTAGAGATTAAATGAGCAAATGCCTTCCCCGATTAGTTAGAGATTAAATGAGCAAATGTATTTCCCCTAAAAAATCATGGATGGCACCCTGAGATGTCTGGTTTTTATACTTTTCCGTTTGTGTGTTTGTTGTTTGTTTTTCTTACTCTTCTGCCTGAAGTTTTTTGAACAGGCTTTAGTTTTTTAGAAAAGTTTTAGGTTCACAGCAAAATTGAGAGGAAGGTACAGAGATTTCCCCTACAGCCCCTGCCCCTCCCCCATTATCAATATCCCCGCCACCAGAGTGGTCCATTTGTTAGAGCTAATAAGCTACACTGGCACATCACTATCACCCAAAACCAATAATTTACGTTATGGTTGGTGTCTGTTTTAAACCTGCAAATGTGTCTTATTTACCCCAATAGAGTATTGTCTAAGTGAAGCCATGGGCTTCTTAGACCAGAAGCTGAGCCAGGCCTCCCCAACTTTCCAGTTTTCCAGTAGCCACCTTAAAAAGGCATAAAGAAACAGGTGAAACTAATTTCAATAACATATTTTCCCCAGCCCAATATACCCAAAATATTAACATGTCCACATGTAATCAATGTAAAAATTAGTAAAAAGATATTACACACTCGTACTGAATCTTCTTAACTGATGTGTACTTTACACTTAGAGCACATTTTAATCTAAATGCTAAAGTTTCATCAGAAAGACTTGATCTAATTTTAGATTACACAGAATTTGCCCTGGGAAAGTAGGGTCACATAATCAGGTTGTTCCAAACATACTTATAATTTTTCTAATGCTTCCATTGAATATGATTTTTTTATTTAAATTAATTAGAGTTAAATATTATTAAAAAACTCGGCTCCTCAATTGCACTGGCCACACATGAAGCCCTCAGCAGCCACACGCGGCTGGTGGCTCCTGTGTCGGACAAGGCAGAGCCGTAGGGCAAGGCCAGGAGAGGCCCACAAGTCAGCCGATGCTGGCTTCCGGCCACAATGGCCATTATCCATGGCCCCAAAGCCTATTAAAGGTATAAAAATGGTGGCAGATCTAAAGTTCTTCTTTTCTCATGGTCTCACTGAGGGGCAAGTTCAAGGCTATGAGTCTACCAGGAAATGAGTGGTACTGCAGATGCCTTTTTCAAGAGGAAGAGAGACCAGGCCCAAACCATGGTCACATGTTGGGAAGGCCCACAGGAGATTTTAAACCCCTGCCTCCGAGTCCTGCTCTCCTGTCCAGCCCTGGGCACTCAGAAGTTCCCTCCAACCGTGAGCTGCCACCTCCCACTCTGTCCGCAGGGTCTCCCCTGCCAGCTGAGGAGTATGGACAAGAATCCCAGCTCCCCGCCCCACTAATGCCTGACTTGCTCCAAAGGTGAAATGTGAGCTCCAGAAAAGGCTGGAGAAACCAATCCGTTCAGAACATCAGTTGCCACCACAATCCAAGGGAGCAGTGAAGCTGGCCTGCAGACTCGTTGTAGCCTGTTCTCTGCTGTAAGCGCTTCGTCGGCGGGGGGGGGGGGCACCTCAATGAATGTTCACAACCCCACAAGCGGAGCAGTGTTGTGATCCCGTTTTGCACAGCAACCTTCACTTCCACTGCCTTTGCCCAGCCTGCTGCCCAGGCTCTGTCCCTGGGTCATTTTTTTAGACTATCTCTCTGATTACCCTGTTCCCCCCCCCCCGCCCCCCCCCCCGTTCCTACCAACCAGCCCTCTTCTTGAATACCATTTCTTTACCGCCACCTGCCTCCTAAAATTACCTACGCGTGTATCCCACACAAACACTGCAGGTTCAAAAGGCCCAAGGCTGGACTCACCAACTCCCCCTGGCCAAACACCTTCTTCCTCCTCACTTCTTGTTCTCCACGAATCACGTACAATTTACACAGCCACACACGCAAGCACCAGGGCCTCATCCCAGCCTCTGACTTCTGTCTCGTCGGCCTCCTACCAAAGTCAATTACATGTGCCCCCTGCACATGACTCAAGTTCATTCTCCTTCCTACCCCTACACTGCATATTAGAAGGGGCCTCCCCAGGGGCGCCTGGGTGGCTCAGTCAGTTAGGAAGGGGTCTCCCCAGCTCTCACTTAGGTTACAGAAAAAAAAAAAAAAAAAAGCAAACTGCACGCATTTACCCACAAAATAATCACAACCACATCTGAATGCCAAGCACACTGTGATGGAGTGCTCATTGATTGTGCTGAATTAATGCCTTCCTCTTCATTCCATCCTCTACAGCCTCTGTGAACCAAGGCCACCCAGTTATGTCTCCAGAGGTTGCAGATGGTCTAAGTGCTGTCAGATTTCCCTGTCAAGGGCCCCCACCCCCCATCAGACGATGAGGAGGAGGAGACGGGTGTCTACACTCTGTCAACCCACTAGCCATGGACCCAGTGAATCAACAGCCAGAATGGTCAGTCTGGGAGGAGACCAGACTGGTGATCAGAGATAGCTTGACCTGATTAGCATCGTGCAGAGTAACCTCTCTGCACTCTCTGTGCTACCCCTCTTCCACTGCCCCCCAGCTGCCGGGTGAAAACAACCCATTGAAACATGTCTGAGGTAACGAACGGCGAAGAGCAGGATAACGAGGTAGCCAGCCCCAGGTGCCCAGGCAGCGATCACTGTGTGTGCAGAACAGACTGCACAGGCCTCTCCGTCACTCTCATCTATCACACATCAAATAAGAAAAGATCTATTTTTTCCCCAGGCAGCATGCCTACAACTTCAATTGGCCCAAAATATGCTTGGCTAAATTTGCTTGTGTGATGCTCTAAATGGTACACAGTGTGCTATAAGAAGGCGTGAGAAACCTCAGCACAACATGGTGGGAGTTGGGGTTCCGCGAGGTAAGTAGCTCTGAACAAGGTGTAGGGCTCCTTCCAGCACACGGCACCCCTGCACTCTGAGCCTCGCCCCTCTGGCTGGCCGCAGTCAGATTGCCTTCTGGCCACCACACACCTTCCCAGTGGCCTCACAGTGACCCTCTCCTCTGCCCCTCGAGGCCTTCTGTCTGAGCACCTAGCCCAAACTCATCACTTATTGCTAGTCCAGGGACGGGGGAGGCTGATGGCTCCCGCGCACAGGGAGGCAGTGGGGGTGAGGGGTGGAAAGGTGCTCAGTCCCATCTGCCAAGATGTAAAGAAGGAAAACACCCGAACACATCACCAGAGGCTCAGGGGTCTTTACACCTGACTAAATCCAGAAAGCAGGCCTGCTGGGGGACAGGGGGAGGTTGCAATGTCCATCCCGGTGAGCAGACACCTGAAACAGCACCAAGGTTTTGAAACTGCTTTAAACACAGAGCATGTGATGAGAGGGGTTCCAAATGCAGAAATGCATCCCCAAGTGGCCAGCGCTGTTTGGGAAGAAGCTGCCCCAATGGAAGGAGACAGTCAAAGCAGCGTGCCCTGGACGCTGACAGGGCTGGACTCAAATCCTGGCTGCCTCGACCACTCGGGGACCTGGGGACACAGCTGCCACTCCACCCCCTGAGCTGCAGCTTCCTCAGCTCTAGGCCAGGAATAGAAAGGGTATCACCTCTCCAATTTGGGAAGAGGGGATAATAAATGCATACAGAGCATACAATGCCTGGCACATAGTGGGTCCTCGAAAACAGGTATTCAGGCAGTTCCCCTGTGTCCAGACTGTGTGATGGCTGGACCAGCCCCCTAGGAGAGAAGTCTAGATGCTGCTACACTACTCAGCAATGGTGAACTTGATATCAACCAGCTCCAGTAAGGAGACCAAGCAGTCTTCTGATTAGAAGTGACATCCCCCTGGTGGTCTTCCTACAGTCACAGTCAGGGGACCCACCGGGTGGGCATCACTATACATGCCAAGTTCTCTTCAAATGGGATCACTTTGGTCCCCACCACAACCCTAAGAGAGGACCAGTCTCTCTTCATTTTACCTTAGACAGAGCGAGTGTTTCCCTCAAGTGTAATGCACACAACACGGAAGTGGCAGGGCTGGGCTGGGAACCCAGAGCAGACCCTGACGCCTGTGCTCTGCACTGTGTCAGCAAGGGGAGCCCAAGCTACCCAGCCAGGGTGAGGCCCGCACACACTGGACTCTTCACTATGAGTAACCCAGTCTGGGCGCTTCTGTCAACCCACAACAGTACACCTTGTCCACCCACCCCACAGGATCCCAGTAAAATTGAACGTCAAGCCTGCAAGGCTGAAAGCCAACCCCCTGGCCCGGGGCACCTGTCTCTTAGGCTTCCGCCTCAGGACCTAGCTCCTCTGCACCCCAGAGCAGGCAGCCAGCCCCTCCTCCAGGCCACATTACGACCCAGCTCCCTGGGTCCACAGCACTGCTCCCAGGCCCATGACCGCGTTGCCAACACACGCATCACAAACCCATCTAAGCCCAGAGTTCTGATGACAATTAGCTCAAAATAACATATGTGCAATATCTATATTGTTGCATAATTTATATACATTTCACACTGTTTGTGGGGGATATATGCACCCAGCACAAGCTATTTGCATATAGATGGCAGGCTATAGACATATGCTTGTATTTGATAGGTAATATCTGAAACACACACACGCATTGCTCTTACAAGAGCTGAAATGTGCCTGCTTTCTGCCACGACTTGAAGTGCACTGATCCTTTAACAGTTTGTTCCTTTTAATATCGACGATACTGAATTGTTCATCTCTGAACACATAAATAATTTTCAACAGCTTGATGAGCTGGGGCTGCAAGTATCAGGGAAAAGGAAGATGACAGTTCCAAGAGCCTTCACCTCAGAGAAGTTAGGAGTCAAGTTCACTTTTGTGAAGATTGCTCATGTTAATAGTCGCAAAAGAGGAAGCCAGTCCCTCAGTCCAGGTCACAATCAACTGCTCAGTGCCAAAAGCCTGTCACTTATTGATTGAACACACATGCGATTTCTGGCCTCTGCCAGAGGTCAGACACGGTGCTGGGCGTAGGAGCCCAGGGATGAGCCCAGAGGTGCGAGGCAACACAGACCTAACACAGAACCTGGTGCACAAGGTGCTCAACAATTGGCAATGACTATGATGTTGTCTAGGGCCGGCAAGTCTGGCTCTAAAGTGGAGATGGGACACCCGCAGGGCTTAAATGCAGGCTCAGCACACACGGACTCTGCCACCTGCGAAAATGAATACCACTTTCTCAGCCTCTGTTTCTTGGTCTATAAAGTGGGACCAATGCCTCAATCCTCGCAGACCTGCGTGAAGATTAAGAATAATGACATGTCAGGCAGAGAAGGACAAATATCACATGTTTGCACGTATAGGAGGATTAGGAGGAACTTAACTGAGGACCATGGGGGAGAAGAAGGGGGAAAATGGTGGGGGAAAGGGAGAGAGGCAAACCATGAGAGACTCTTGA
>NW_024081736.1:376415-433915 GCF_003009895.1 Hyaena hyaena
CCGCCCCAGCCCTGCCAACCACCAAGCTGCTTTCTCTCTATGGAGCTGTCCATTCAGGACACTTCATATAAATGGACATATCATGTGACAAGTGATATCTGCCCTAGTATGTCTGGCTTCCTTCACTTAGCATGATGCTTTCAAGTTTCATCCAAGTTGTAGCATGATCAGCACTCATTCTTTTTTAATGACTGAATAATATTCCATTGTATGGACATACCACATTCATCCCAAACATTTGAGTTGTTTCCACTTTGGGGCTATTGTGAATAATGCTGCTCTAAAACCCTATCTGGTTTTAACGGCCGGGACCAATATTGCTTCAATTTCAGGGTGCTGTGTTCATTAACTCGCGCCATCCTATCATCCTGATCGGGTCCGGAGCTGCTCCTCCCAATGTCCCTATAAGGCCAGGACTTCTTCAGGTGAAGCCAGCAGCTGATGGCTCTTCTATTTGCACACAGTCTTTGTTTTGCCTACACATCAGCCACCACCTTGTCTGTCCTCGGCTCGGGCTTCCTAATTGACTTATTAATATAAAATCCACCCTCATGTCACTATAACAGTCATTACAGAAACTGTTCATCATTAACCTGTAACTATCACCATCGTGAATTTCTTGTTGGCTGCATACAGATGGGGAAAGAGAAGGAACACTGGGTGAGCACTGAGCTGGTGCCAAGCGTTGTGCTGGCTCCTTTATCTGAGGAGGAGGAGGAACATTCCCTGCCACATGAATGACAAAATTCAGACTCAAAGAGATGAAGTGACTTGTCTCAAATTACACAGCTAATGAAAGGCTAAGTGAGCATTCGGCCCCCCAGGTGTGTTTGGCTCCAAAGCTGCTCCCGAAATACAATGCAATGTTTCCTTGATGGAATAATTATTAAAAACAGGCCATCTTCGCCTGCTCCTCTGATTGTGTCTGCTTGCTTTCCGCCCCATCAAACTGAGTACCACTGCATCTCTGTGAATAAGCAAAGCTCCTATCTTTGTATGCTGGGTTTGGGGGCAATTCTACCCCCTTCATTCTGGGAAGGTAATGGAATCCTACATACTCAGCAAGGTCATGGAATTGGGGCCCAGGGCCAAAAGATAAAGGCAGGCAGGTCTCTGGAGCATCCTGAGTTATCCTGGAGCATCCTGAGCAAGTCTGACTTGAAGTGAGCCAGTCCACCAAACCAGTCCTCATCCTCCTGTCAGCAAAATGGGCATCCACTTGCCCTTGTACTGTCCTAGGAACGGTGAGACTTGTGTCTAGATATTGGTATCTTTAGCTAGTTGTGTGCATATTCACATGGAAGACCTAAGCTTGAAAGCAGAGAAGGGGAGTGTGGGATGTTTACTTACCCAAGCTGATCAGAACAGCCAGGGCTCCCCTCAGGACCACCCTTCAGCCAGCACCCAGAGCCCTGGGACATCCATTATCTCTGAAAGGCTGTCTGGTAGAGGAATTCAGGAGCCATGGAAAAGGGTGTATTATCCATCTCCAATGGGAGCCTTGTAACTAAATAATGTTTGCATCGTCATAAGCCAAATACCCACACTTTTTAGAAAATGTATCCCAGGTTTTCTAGCAGGAGACTTCCAAACTGGGATATTCAAAGGTCAACATGTTCCCATGAATTCTCAGGGGTGAGAGGGAGGAAAGTGGGCTCCCCCCTTCAGTTCTTAAAATAGCCCTTCTGCTATTCTTGACCTTTGCTCATTCCCCCAAGGTCAGCCTCACCTAGTATCCTGTGTGATGATAAGTGTCAAAGTTGAATCTGCAGCCCTGACCTCTCCTTGATCCCCAACACAGTGTATCTAACTGCTTCTTCCAAGCCTCCAAATGGATGTCTAGGGCACATCTCAAATTCAGCATGTCCAAAACGAACTCCTGGTTTTCAAATCCCCCCTAAAATCTGCTCCTGTGCAGTCCTCCTCGTCCCAGGAATGGCCACACCACTCTTCTCATCCCTAGGGCCCAAAAGTGATGCCCCATCCTTGTCTCTTCTTTCCCTCAAGACTCACATCCACATTGTTAGCAGATCTGTCGATCTGCCTTCAAACTACATCTAGAGTCAGACCATTTTCCAGGTTTTCCACCTCTGCCCCCACCCCCCTACTCTAACTCCCTAATACCTCTGCCTGAATTATTTCAGTAGTGTCCTAAGAGGTTTTCCTCTCTCCCTCTTCCACTATGGTCTGTCCTTCCCAGTGTGCCTGCTCAAAACCCTCGAATAGCTTCCATCCTGGAGTAAAATCCAATTTTTTTACCAAGCCCACAAGGCCCTAACTGACCCCCTGCCAGCCTACTTCTCTGACCACCGTTCCACACCCAGCTGCTTCCAGTTTCTTGAACATACCAAAGGCACCCCTATTCAGTCTCTGCTCTTGCCATTTCCTTTGGACCCCGGCTCAAACGCCCCCACATCAGAGCGGCCTCCCCTACCCTTCTCTCTGAAATAGGACACCCACCCCTTTCTCTTTTTTTAAGTTTATTTATTTATTTAGAGAGAGAGAGAATGTGAGTGTGAACATGAACAGGGGAGGGGTACAGAGAGAGGGAGACAGAGAATCCCAAGCAGTCTCCACACTGAGCACAGAGTGGGGCTTGATCTCATAAACTGTGAGATCATGACCTGAGCTGAAATCCGGAGTTGGATGCTTAATCAACTGAACCACGCAGGCACCCAGACCCTTACCGCTTTCTTTTCTCCTTATCTTTTTTTCCTTCACTATATGTCTCTTATAGATTTATATGGTTATCTGGTTATTATCCGTCTCATTTCACAAGAATGTAAGCTCCCTGATAAAGGGGGCCTTAGTCTGGTTCACTATAGTATCTCACTGGCTGGCATATGGTAGGTGCTCATTAAATACTTACAGGCGGGAAGAATAAGAGAGGTAGCAAGGAGGGGGCAGGGGAATCGTATAGACTCAGCAAGGTTATGGAATCAAAATCCAGCCCCGATTTACTGTGCGACTTCTGGTGGACGAATCCACTGAATAGGTCCCAATCTTCCTACCAACAAAATAAATACCTGTTGACTGCCCTGGAATGTTTTACAGATTATGAGAATTGTCTTTTGATACTGGTATCTTCACCAATCAGGGAAATTCAAGCCCATAAATGCTAGCTCTCCCAAATTCATCCAGCTAGAAAGTAGAGAATCCAGAGTGTGAGCCCAGATCATGATGCTCTGAAACCTTTGCTCTGTCTTCAACAATGAATTGCATCTCTGGGTGACTTTCTTTGTAGAAATTGAAATCACTATCCTGAGTCAAGCCAGGCTGGAGACAGATAACATTTCCAAGAAAAATGTGAAAAATAAATGTTATGGTAACAAATTGCCCATGATCTAATTATCATCATCAAACATTTATCAAGGGCCCATGAGCACATGGTGCCCTGCTTGGCAGGCTCCTCAGAGGGATAGAGAAAACTAGAACAGCAGACAATGGGAGGCCCATTAATATGAATGATGCTTCAGCCTCTGTACTGCCCATGGGCTGGGGAGGAAAACAGAGAGTCAAAGGCGGCTGGGAATTGGGTGTAGACAAGATGGAATTGGGCTAATTTAAAAAAACACACACACACAATCTAAGCCTGTAAGGAAACCTCCTGAAACCCTTATAAGAGGAAAGCATCCTTGTCCTACAGAAGCAAGGACTGGGGGGCGCCTGGGGGGCTCAGTCGGCTAAGCATCTGGCTTCGGCTCAGGTCATGATCTAATGGTTCATGGGTTCAAGCCTCATGTCAGGCTCTGTGCTGACAGCTAGGTCAGAGCCTGGACCCTGTTTCAGATTCTGTATCTCCCTCTCTCTGAGACCCTCCCCTGCTCACGCTGCCTCTCTCTCTCAGAAATAAATAAAACATGGGGCGCCTGGGTGGCTTAGTCGGTTAGGTGTCCGACTTTCGCTTGGGTCATGATCTCGCGGTTCGTGGGTTCGAGCCCCGCGTCGGGCTCTGTGCTGACTGCCAGCTCAGAGCCTGGAGCCTATTTCAGAGTCTGTGTCTCCCTCTCTCTCTGACCCTCCCCTGCTCATGCTGTCTCTCTCTCTCTCTCCTAGAAATAAATAAAAATAAAAATATTTTAAAAAATTTAAAAAAAATAAATAAATAAAACATTAAAAAATTTTAAAGAAAAAAAAAAAAGAAGCAAGGACTGGAGGACAGCCCCAAGGAGCACCCAGACAGACAGACCACTTCTTTCCCACCTCAGCCCCAAGCTGATGAATCATCTGAGCCCTCTCAGTTAGGGGCTGGACCTCCAGCACTGCCCAGCCACCAGGACAGGGAGAATGACAGCTCTCTCCCATTGCACCCAGAGAGCCCCTGGCCCACTGGGGGTCCCACCAGATGGAAATGGTAATCACCCCCTATCACAGCAACAGGTGCCAAATCCCCACCATCTCAGCTCCTGTGTTAGGACGTGCTGACTTAACTTCCCCTAAGAGAGTCATCACCCAGTATCACCTCATCCCCATCTTCCCTGATGTGTCCCCTGCAGAAAATGCAGAATCGATTCTAGACTTGGCTTCATCAGGAAAAGTTTTCAGGAGACAGGTTTATTCAAATTTATAACTTCGGAATTACAAGTTAGCTTATATTAAGCAAACTTACCCTTCAGAGTAATCAAACAGAAAGCCCAAGGCTCCTGCTATGTGTGTTAATATTTGATTTTTTTAACGAGGTACTTATATGTGTGCTAACACAGCTAATGGCATCGAGGTAACAGATGTCCTTCTGAGTCACCCAGGAAAAGGGAGGGGTTTCATGCTGAACTGAGAATTTTAAATTCTATGGATGTGTCTATGTGTGTATGTGTAAAATATGGGATATGTAAATCTTTAAACAGGATCTGTATTTTATAAACAAAGGGACCAAAGAGAGGCTTAGCCATAGGATAGAGAAAGGGAAGGAAGGACGCCCACCCCACCCTACCCCACTAAGCTACTACTGGCAGACATTCTGCTGAGACTTTTCAGACATGACTTCACTGAATCCTCCCAGAGCCCTGCTGGATGGTGTTGTCTCCATTTCAGAGGTGAGGAAAATGAAGGCTCTGAAAGGCTCCATAACTTGCCCATAGTCACTCAGGTCCATTTCCGACTAATTCCAAAGCAAACATTCTTTCCACAATACCACACTGCCTCCCAGGAACCAGTTGAAGCGTCACTTCCTGCTAAGGGGCCCTCCCCTGGGCCCTGCACAGCATCTGGAAGGCTCCCTGTAATCATGCACTATTTCAACTGTCTGTTTTCTCATTGGTCTCCTTTACTGGACTGTATACTTCTGAGAACAGGGGCCTGTCTATCTTTTAACTCTTGTATACCCAACTGTGCCTGCATAGAAGGGCAAACAGATAGGCAAGATGGAGGATGGATGGATGGATGGATGGATGGATGGATGGATGGATGGATGGATGGATGGACGAACTGATGGATGGGCAGACAGGCAGGTAAGCAGATGGGTGGCTGGATGGCTGAATAGATGGATGGGTGGACGGATGCATGGAATCACTGGGGGCTGAGTCTAGGTTCTATCCTTTGGGGATCATGGTTATTTACTCAGAAGCCTTTTGGGGACCAGGCCAACTTGGACAAGGGTCTCTCTCCCTGGCCAGTCAAAGGGCAGTGACCATAGCCACCCTTTACTAGCCCCCTTTATTTTCTCTACTCTGTTCTAATAGGCCAGTTATCCCTCCATCACAGCTGATGATGAGATTTTACCTAACAGCCCAGGGATGGATTTCTCTGGACAGGGAAGCTCTCTGCTAATAGATTCTGTTCTTATTCATAGAGGTTCTAATCCTCTACTTAGTCATGCTGAACTATGTGCCTCAATGATATCCTACAGGACTGAGTTCCAAAGGTTGATTAATTGCATGTTGCCAAAAAAGGGGGTTCCGGCATGTCTATTTTAAATTTGCAGGCTTTTAATTGCATCAAGTGTCCTCTTGACTAAGAAAGTGCTGAGAACGGGAGTGTGCAATGCAGGATCCAGTGCCAGCCAGGGGCCTGTGGGTCCCAGAAGAGGAGGCACCAGCCTGATGAGTCCCCTAAACAGGGTCCAGAGTCAAGAGCTGGCAGTGCAGAGTGGGTTGATGAGGTGTTCCTGGGGTCCCTTCTCTCAGGACTGAACGTTTTGGGCATCCAACATTCATTTTAGTGAGCACCCATTAGATGCCAGGCCTTGGGCTAAGCACCAGGTATGTCCTGGTGAAAAAAACAGGCATGGTCCAGGAGACAGACAAGCAACGAGAATAAAGTAAATAAATAAATATGCTCATAACTTAACATTATATATAGCGTAAATACATAAATACTGATAAATAGATATTTATAAGCTGACGTACACACTCCCAAAGAAAGTAGCAGGTGCTCTGATAGAATAACATGGAGGTGGCAAAATATGGGGAAATATAAAACAACTGACATCATCAGACACTTGGACTTGAAGCTGCAGCTTTGGAGAGCCTTCTGCTGTCCATCTACCCCAGGTGGCCCTGAGTGTGACCTGCAAAGGCAGGAGTGTGGGGCATGTTGCCAAATGGGTTATAATCCATCTGGGGGGAAAAGAGGGGAAGGCAATCAGCTTGGAACCCAGGAGGGAAGCTCAAAAGGACAGAAGTCAGAAGCACCCATTCAGGGGCTACCAGAGAAAAGGTGCCTAGGACCCCAGACATGGGGCATGCAGGTCCTGGGTGCTGACTCACACAGGCCGCACTCCCCCTGTGAGACAGCGCTCCCTGGCCAGGCTCTCCATAAGGGCAGGACGCAGGTTCTGCAGTCCCGGGAATTCTGGCCTGGGGTCACCCATGGGTTTCCTTGGCTGGAAGTCTCCTCGCTGGGCATTTGTTCTGGGAAGGGAGTCCCTCTAAATGTGCAGACAAAATCAAGCTTCTAAGAATTTAGTCCAAAGACCTAAGTCTGGGGGCGCTTGGGTGGCTCGATCGGTTAAGCGTCAGACTTTAGCTTAGGTCATGATCTCATGGTGCATGGGTTTGAGGCCCACATAGGGCTCTGTGCTAACAGCTGGGAGCCTGGAGCCTGCCTCAGATTCTGTGTCTTCCTCTTTCTGCCCCTCCCACTCATGCTCTGTCTCTCTCTGTCTCTCTCTCTCAAAAAATAAAATAAAATAAGCATTTTTTAAAAAGACCTAAGCCTGTGCCCTGGTGAATCTTCCCCAAAATGCCATCCCCTAGAAGTCTTGAAAGTTAGTCTCTGGCACTCTGACCACACCCCTGTTCACCTTGATCCTGTCACCTCCAGCCCAGAGGAGGCCCAGCCAGAGGTATAGAGCTGGTGTTTCTGGAGAGCCAGGACGCTCCGCAGTGGCCAGCAGAGGTCCAAGGAAATAACACCAAGCACCTTCCCAGTTCCCAGTGAGCATGGAAACCAAGGGATTTGGACCCACCCCATGGGCCCCGCTCAGAACATTGCAAGCCTACCCCGCCACCGCCCGCCCCGCCCCCCTTCCCGGAAGCATCCAGCAGCTGACCAGCAGCACCGCCCACTGGGTGTGAGAGGAACAGCCTGAAGAAGCACGGAGTCCTGGAAGACTTCTGGCCTCACAGGGCACAGACCATGAGCTGCTGCCATAGGCACTCATGACATAGGTGGCCCAGACACCAGGCCCAAGGCTTCTGTAGCCTGGAGGGAACGTTCTACTCCCCCACACCCTGCCACTTCCCATTTAGTGGTTCAAACAATGTAGGCTACATTACAAATCAAAATAAGCAACATTGCATTTTATAATTAGCCACAACTTGACAAATTAATTAGTACAGCAGCACAGTGCGTTCCCTGAAGCATGGCTTACTATATTTTGCTTACAGAATATATGTCTCAAATTACAGATGTATTATTAAAAGAACTTATGCAATCAGAGTGAATTCTAAAGGTGCCCTTTTGGTGCTACTTTCTGGGACAGAACAAGGGGTTCAAGGCAGCTAGAAATATCATCAAACCCGCCAACCAAGCTTCGAATCACAACGGTGTTTGCAAAGATTTACTTCCTTTCCTGGAAGAGGAACAAAAGCTGTCAAGGTCCGAGACCTGGCCTCTGGAAGACAGTGTGTAACAATTAGTTACTTGAGGCGATGTAAAGTGAGAAACGCGGAGCCTCGGGGGCAGCCTAATGATGGAGGGCATCAGGCTTTGGGGCTGAAATCCTGACCCAGCCATCTGTTAGCTGTGTAGTGTTAGGCAGGCTTCTCATCTGGAAATTGATATGGTAATAATAATACCTGCCTTGTAGGCTTACTGTCAGCACTGATGTGTTACTTCACGCCAAGTGTTTAGACCAGCGCCTGGGCCATAAGAAGACGATGATGCACTTCACTGCAAGACTGAAAGCGTGTTGTCTTAGGGGAAGACTCACAGGCTGGGGGCCTAGATGCCTCATCCTTTCCTCCAGGGACAGTCCAGGGCCTGTTCTTAGCCTTTTCCATTCAGAAACTTAAAAAGTGCTTTTCTTTGGGGAAACACCACACTCACTCCAATGGATGTATACACCAAAAGCAAGTGGCAGTGAGAGCGATGACCAGTGGTGTGCTGGTAAATGGGGACCAACTCTCAGGCGGTGGGGGTGGAGGTGAGGGGGGAGCCCTGAGTCGGAAGATTTGCCGGGTTAGAAATCCTCCCACCATGACCGATTCCAAGCTATCAGCGTGATGTCACTGAACACAACAGAGCTGGGAACGGATACACACAATCAACATGCACGAGCAGGTATGAGCTGGTCCAGTACACCACCAGCGAAAACAGCCTGGGAATGCAATCTTGCATCCATGAGACAAGCTACATTTGGAAGAGGGGGAGGGGAAGGGGGAGGGAGAGAAGAAGTCCTGGGCTGGGTAGCAGTTGAGTCATGGAATAAGTGGAGTTAGCCGAATGCAGAATTCTCTGTAAAGCTGATGGTCCTGCAGATGAGCCTGCAAGTCCACTGGTTTCAGGTGCTGTGCCCATAGTGGTGATGACACCACCATCTTCCCGCAAGGTGCCTCCTTCCCCACCTGCACGCTGGTGTTTAAATGGGGCATGGCTACTACTGTTCCCGGCAATTCTCCTTTCCCTCTGCCTCTAGGAGGCAATCTCCACTTCTCAGTCCTTCTGAATGTCCCATTTTGTTGACACCAAAGCCACGCCTCTCTCTCACACATGTCCACACAGATCTATTCTGTGTTGGCTAAAGTGGCATCTCCCAGAAGATGGTCTTGTTTATCTTATTTCCTAGTTCTCTGTGTAGGGGAGTCACCTTGTAACAGCGCTTTACTCTTCAACAGGCTGGCTTTGTAAGTCCAAATCCTACTCAAAGCCACTGTTATACTTGTGGTGACAAACCAAGCTATTAGCAAGTCCCATTATTTTGCTTTCTACGTAGTACATTCCATCTCTACCACCACACTTCCTTCCCTTAAAGCCTCATCATCTTCTGCCAAGTCTACTCAGTTGTTCCCTGACTAATCACCTTTCTTTAATCTCTTTCCATCCTGTCCTTCCCACCGCTACTCAACTTAAAAGGGAATTCAAAATGGAAATCTGACCTTGTTACCTCCCCACTCATAAGCTCTCTAAGGTCATTTCCCTGTTCTCCCAACTTTAGTAGTTCTGGACTCTATGTTGGACCTCATGACAGTTTACAACTGTGTGTATTTGCATGTGCAGTGTCTTCCACTTAAAGTTCCCTTCCCCACCCCAGCTCAACCACCTGGACAATTCCTCTTCACCCTTCAAAACCCCTTTCTGGGCATGCCTGGGTGGCTCAGTCAGTTAAGTGTCTGACTCTTGGTTTTGGCTCAGGTCATGATCTCACAGTTGTGAGTTCAAGCCCTGCTTTGGGCTCTGTGCTGACAGCATGGAGCCTGCTTGGTATTCTCTCTCCCTCTCTCCTTCTCTCCCTCTCTCCCTCTCAAAATAAATAAATAAACAAAAATAAAAACCCTTTCTGATGGTAATAAATCATTATGAGAAACCATTTACTCTACCCATGTTTTGTCCTAAAATCTAAAAAAGGAATTTCATCCCTTTGTATCGAAAAAGCTGCTGTTCTTCCTTTCACCTCTCCCAGCTTCTCCCCTTAGGAAAGGGGAAGTTTAGGGGCACCTGGGAGGCTCAGTCAGTTAAGCATCCAACTTCGGTTCAGGTCACGATCTTGCAGTTCATGAGTTTGAGCCCCGCATCGGGTTCTGTACTGACAGCTCAGAGCCTGGATCCTGCTTTGGATTCTGTCTCCCCTTCTCTCTGCTCCTCCCCTGCTCATGCTCTGTCTCTCTCTCAAAAATAAATAAACATTAAAAAAAAAATTTTAAAGGAAGGAGGTGGTTTAACTTGCTTGGCAAGGGGACAGGAGCTTGACATCCATTGGCTCACTTATCTCTAGCGGGCAACGAGAGTGAGGAGAAGAGTGAGGCCCGAGGCCCAGGCCAGTTGCCCCCACAGTCGCCTGAGTGGAAGCTGGATCTACAGACAGACTGTCCCCACATGTAGGACCCAATGAATGCATTTAGGGGAAAACAGCAGCAAGTCCATTTTGACCTCAGCTCCAAAACAGGTCTTTTATTCAATGATAAAACAATATATTTTTATCCCTGTTTCTTCTGTATGTTTTCAGTGGTCCATAACTCACTGATGAGTCAAGTATGAATAATTAGCCCTGAGAACCCAGAACTTGTGTGGCAGCAAGAGATCTGTATTCAGAGTAGTGATTATCTGCTAACTTGTCAGTTTCCCCCAGTGGACAGTGAGCCCCAGGAGGGCAGGGACTGAGTCTTTTTTTTAATTTTTTTTTTTATTTTAGAGAGAGAGAGACTTCGTGAGCAGGAGAGGGTCAGAGAGAGAAGGAGACGCAGAATCTGAAGCAGGCTCCAGGCTCTGAGCTGTCAGCACAGAGCCCGACGCGGGGCACGAACCCACGAACCGTGAGATCATGACCTGAGCCGAAGTCGGACACTCAACCGACTGAGCCACCCAGGCGCCCCTGAGTCTTTACTGAATGAAATGCACTCTAGAAACAGACTGACCATCCCATTGCAGGTGGGGCATCAACGATTGTGGGACCTGGATGCTTAGGAAGAGTCAGGCTGAGATGATCTCTGGGCTGCGGGACTCAGGCCTCCTGCAGTGCAAAACAAAGATGCCCCAGCCATGGAGCGATCTAGATGCAGCTCCCAGCCCACTGTGTTCTGCCACCTTCTCCATTGCTTGGTCTCCTCCTGCTCCTCTCTCACTCATAGCACATCTGTGATGTGGCTGCCCCTTGGTGCTGGAATATCAACCGCACCTGGATCTCAGGCAGAGGAGTCATGTTCTACCCACTCATCCACAGAGACCACCCAGAATACCTCAGACCAGTTTTTAGGGCAGATCTGCTAAAATCTGCTCCTGCAAACCAACCCAGAGTGGTGCAAGGCCTCGAGCCCTCGTACGGCCTCCTTCAAGGCTTGAAGTCTTGCAAACACCACAGCGATGGAGTAGAACATCCACCTGCTTACACCATCACCATCAACAAGAGCTCAGACAGAAGTGTAAGTCCATGAGCCAAAGCCTGTTCCATGACCCACAGGGATGACCTTATTTGGAAACTTCTCTGGCCAGTGCTGTTTATGAGGTGGCAACAAAAAATAGGGTAGAAAAGGGTGCATGATGGTTTTCTATTCCTCATAAAGCCAGCTGGGGAATCCGTCTGAGATAGCCTGGCTTTCCCAGAAAGCATGGGCTCTGAATTCACACTTCCTGGGTTGAAATCTCCTTCATCCTAGCCAGGTATCCTGGGCCGGTCCCTTGACCACATCAAAACTGTTTCCTAATCTATAAAACCTGCTCTGTCACTCAAAGTCATTGAGACGATAACAGAGAGCACAAATGTAAATTTCCTCAAACCCCAGGGTTATCAGCTTTGATATCTTAAGGGAGTATAAGAGCTGAGCTGTCCGCTGGAACCCTGATAAAGTCCCACTTCTGTTCCACCACTTTTCAGCTGGAATGTTAACACCTCACACAGCCTCTCACTGGCGGACAGCCTGCCAGGCCCTCCCACCTGGTAGGTGAGCCCTCCCCTCTGGTTCTAGCCTCATCCTGGGCACCTCTCCAAGGAGACCAAGCAAAGTCACCCATCTTGTCCTGTGGCAGCCCCTCCAAGCAGTCTCCACCCTGAAGCAGGGACAGGTCCGCCAGCCCCTCAGTCTGGACCACATGCAATGGGGAAACTGTGGAGGAGCCAGAAGGGGCTTAGAAGGGCTTCAGTCAATCCTGTAAAGTGCTATGGGAGCACAGAGGTTCATCTAGTCCTAAGCCTTCCTTCCAGAAGACTGTCACCACCCCCACTGAGTTAGACAGGAGGGTGTCTCTGTGTTTGGAGTCTTTCCTCAGCCAGAGGAAGTCAGCTTGGCCTGGCAGTCGGGCCTTGGGGCTCCCAGACACCACACTCATGGCCCACATAGCTGCTGGCAGAAGTGTGGAGGAGCCTCCCTGAGAGGTATAGTTACCTTTGGGTGCAGAGCAGGGCCAACATGACTGAAGGAAGGGGAGATGGAAGAACTCAAGCAGGAGAGGTAAAGCCCTACCTGCCTGGGGCCCCAGGACAAAGGATAAGCAGAGGCCTCTGGGGAGCTAGAAGGTCTGCTAAGTGGTCTGAGAAGGTTCTAGAAGCCTGGAGTCCTGAAAACCAAAGGAGATACCGCCTACACCAGAGCAGCAGGCTAATGGCCAACTCAAGTTCCACAGGGTTCCCTCCAAGGAACTCCATGGGAACAAAGGGATCAGCCAGGAGTGGGTGGTGGTCCTGCCCTTCCTGCACCATCCAAGCTGCACTTGGAGCATCTTCCTCTTCAACTCTTCAGCAGCCCAGAAGGCCCAAGATGCCAGCACAGAGCAAAGACTTTCCAAGAAGCCATCACAATATTCCTCCAACAGAGAGTGGCATTACATGCCCAGCACCTACGCAGACATACGTGGAACTCCCAACCAGCAAATGCCCATTCTCAGCTCCAGCTCTTTGTCCCAGGCACCCAGCAGGGCATCTCCCAGACTCTCTTCTCTACACACCCTGAATCCCCCACCTCTCCGGCTCCCTCAGAAGACTACAAAGAATCTGAGGGCCAAAAACAAGAAAAGCGCTCCCTCTGCATCCTGATGGAATTAGATCAGCATAAAGAAGATCCTCCTGACAGCCAGGGGGTTGGGGGCACACAGTGAGGGAGGGTGTCAGGAAGCCCAAGGCAGGCCTCCCTGGGGAATGTGACCTGAGGCTCTCTTGCAAGGCCCTTGCCTGCAGCCCACTGACCCCTGCCCTCATTACTGGCTGGACAGAGCCTGGAGGCACAGGAAAGGATGAAGATGGGCAGGCTGCAGGCTATTGGTGACCTACCTCAGTTCTGCATCCAGCTGGAGCTTCAATTTGATCTCTAGCAAATTTGTGGCTCAACTGAATTTAATAAACCCCCCTCCGGAACTGTACACTGCATCATAAATAACCCGACTACCAGATTTCTGACCACTTTTACAAAAACAATTTCTTCTTACATCTCCGATTTCTGTTCCCCAAACACCAGCCCTTATACCGAATTTCACCAATCTACAAAAAGTTGTACTTTATGGAAGCTTAAATAACCAAAGCTTTACCTGCAAGTTGAATTAACCCATGTGATATGCACCTATGGGATTTTACATTTCAGTGGGCATTAATGCATGGCAATAGAAAATGAAAAACTATTCTAATACGATCATTGAAGACTTACTAAACACCATCTACAGCAAGTATTCAGTATTAAGGAAGCAAGTAATATATTCTCATATTATACCAGATTCACATCTGTTTTCAATAGTCCACAAAAGAAACATCAGTTGTTTCACCAGGCTCCAATATGGAAACACAGCTCAACTCAGTAGCATTGTGAAGGTTAAGAACTGAACAATGCTGTGTTAAATGTCTACACCCAGTGCCTAACAAGTGCCAGGCACATAATTAGTGCCAGTGTTGGCTGAATGAAAGAGTGAAGAAATTAATGGCATTCCAATGCATCAAGTGTTTAATTTTCAAATCCCAGGCGAACACCCACTCGACCTGCCTCCTTTCCCTACTCAGTAATCACAGCACATAAACTTGTAAACCTGCACTGGCCTAACCATTTCTGACGTGCCAGCAAGTGACTCTAACTTTGATTATATTTTCATTGCCGGTCCTTCTGCAGAGCCAGGAAGGCCTGAAACATGGCTAATCTACAGAGGATACACAATTTGCTTAGAAAAGAAGAACTAGGCATTTGTAAAGACAACTCTGTCCCTGCACTGGGCTGGTCTCTATTGCTGATCCATCAAGAGCTATTACAGACCACCCAGTTTTCCCATGGATCCCGACAACTCACCTCCCATCAAAGACCTTGCTCAAAGGGAAGACACCTACCAATCATAGCACAAAGGTGCCATTGCAGGGTCCCCCAGAGAGGTCTGGACTGCCTGAGATGGAGCAGGGCAGAGAGGAATGTGAGTGATTTCCAGACTTTCAGGGAGCCTCATGGAAATCACATGTTCCTCTGCAAAAGGAGAAGTCCAAACCCTTTGTTCTTGGGTAGAACTTGGCAGTTCATTTGGACAAGTTGTCTCATACAGGTCAAAAATACATTCCATCTACACTGCGGAACCTGATGCTGCAGTAAGGAGGCCCAGACCAGTGCACGACATTCTTGGGTCCTGTGTCAATGTCAGACAGAATCATGCAGATTCATCACACATTCATTCCCTGGATGTTTACTGGGCAACTGCCATATGCCAGGCCCTCCCCTCAACAATGGGACATAAGGACTTACAAATCTTTGCTTTCATGGATGTAGCCTATGGAAATTATTTCAGCCCAGATAACATTTACTGAGTGCTTATCATATGCCAGATACTGTTCCTGGGGCTTTATTTGTAATAACTCAATTAGTCCACAAGTAACCCAATGTGGTTGATTCCGTGATTATCCCCACTTTTCATGTGAAGAAACTGAGGCACAGAGAAACCAAGAAACTTGCCGAAGGCCATACAACAGTTAATGGCAGAGCTGGGACTCGAAGTCTGACTTTTTGCCTCTGGAGTCCTTACAATCACTACAGCAGTCTAATGGGGCAGAGGTCTGTAGGCACTGAGTCACCACATCTACATGCTCCCCAACAGTTACTGCAGAGCAAAATGAACATATAATATGGGGATCAACAGGTGGTCCAGAGGGAATGAGGTGGGGAAAATTATCCTGACAGGTTAGACTGGGATTTTTCTCAGAAAGAGAATTGTCCACTGAGGACAACATTTAAAATTTGTTTAGGGCAACAGATAAGCCACATAAAGCCTGGTGTTGACCAGCCCCCAAGCTTCAGAGAAGCCTGCATAAGAGAGAAGAATGTAGGGTTCCTGGGACAGTGTGGGTGACAGAGAATATGGAACAGACATGGAGGCAGGAAAAGGAGAGAGCAAGATGAAGGAAGGAAGGCTAGGCTGACCTCCTCAGGATGCCCTACCCATAAATCTTGAGGCAAGTCTACCAATGTCATGGCTAATTAGTGCGATGATTGTTCACCGGTGTGAGGATTGTTCTGTTTGTTGTTGGAACCAGAGGAGGGCTAAGGTTCCCAATGGAGAGGCATGGTGCCAGGCTGAGGCTGTACTTGCTGAAACCGTGGTTCAGAGAGAAAAGAGGCCAGCAGATTATAAACCCTTGGTGATATGAGGAGCTTCGAACTACCACTGGCCATGGACTTGAACGCCTTGGTCTCAAGACACAAAGGGGCCCGTGACTGTGTTCTTGGTTATAGCCAGCATGAACATGTCAGATGAGACAGTCAAGAATTTCTCTCTTCATTCCCTTCTTAAAGTTTATTTCCCCAAAGAGATGTTTGATAAAGATCATACCTTAAAGCTGAACCGTAAATTCACCTTGAACTATCTGGATTGGTCTGCTCATGCCAATGAAGGAGGGAAGAGCGACTATTTATCCTGACAAGTGACACTGACAAAGAAGGAAATGCCATTTGCTCATCCCGATTACTGATCACTTAGATGCACTTATACATATGCAAAGGATCCCTGCTTAGACCCATTTCACATAGAAGACATACTCAGTGAGGTCAAATCATTGCTGAGGCCTGACAGGTAGCAGGCAGTCGAATGGGAATACCACCCAGGTCTGTCTGTTTGACAGCAAAGGCCACATCTGTCCCCACTCACACTTCTCTCCAGATGGGCCTCTGGAACACTGGTGGCAGCCTTCTCCACAGCTCAAGCATCAGAACAAAGGAATGCCTCAAAACTAATTAGCTGCTCATATTCAAAACCAATTAATCTTAGTTAAGCTCACTGAAGCCTCACCCTCAGTGACTGAAAATACTAAACCTGAATTTGTCATCAAAGACAACTCCCCAGCAGGAAACCTACTTGTCTAAATAACTAGGCCTCCCGAGCCGCCTGGGCCCTGGTGGGAGAAGGGAGAGTGGCAACAGGCTGAACACTAATCCACGAGTGTGGAGAGGAGCCAAACCCCGAGTACACAGACCCAAGCCGGGTGCACATTATTAAAACATAAGCTGAAAATCACTTATTCTGCATTAGGTGATTAATAGTGCCAGCCCTTTCGTCGCACTTGGCGGCAGCCCTGAAAAATGATGAGATTACTCCCAGCGAATGGAGATGTTAAAGGACTAGTTACTACCAGGGCAGAGTGTACGATTTCATGGTTAATTAGGACTTTGGGAGGGGGAGCCCCGCTACACTACCCAGCCTAAACAGAGTTCCTAACCCTGCCCCTCTCCCAGCCTTTACACTGAGATAAAGTCAACTTTCAGGGTTGGGAAAACAAAGCAGCTCTGGGCTAATTAGAGCCCAGCAATGATTGCCGGAGATGATTTTTGTGGAACCCGTGGGCTAGCCAACTCCTGGCGGCCTCCGGGCCACACTCCGTGCCCTCCGCACTACAGCAGAGGCACTGGAGACGTGGTTTCCAGGGAGAAAAATGACTTTTAATCAAGCCTGGGAAATGGAATTACATGTGTAATTAGATAGAAACAGCCACAAAACCACAAGCAAGGGAACGCGCTGTAATATTGAGCTTCCGTTCTCCGCGGCCAGCGAGAACTTAGGCATAAACTATGCTGATGAAAGCATTTGGATTTGCGTTCTCTGGCTGACCGGAACTTCCCAGGAGGAAAATAATGGCTGCTTTGTCCTCACTGGAAACACCCCATGTGGCGACACAGTGGCTGCATTCCCTTGGTCGGCTCCTGCTTTTTGCTCTCCTGGCCCCTCCGACCTTAAGCTTATCAGCCAGGCAGACAAATAAACACATGTATAGGTTTTCCTCACTTTGGGAAGCAAACTCTGAATGCCTGCCTAGTGAAGAAGATAAACTTTTGAGGCCCCAGGATCAAAGGTCGCCAGCTAAGGCCTCTAACTGCTATTCATTTCATTTCAAGTTCATTGGCATAGGAAGGAGAGTGCCATATTTTTTTCTTTTAATAGAGACACTGACTCCTTTGACCTCTGAAGGATCGCTTGAGTGTCAGTCTTGGGCAAAAGTAGGGCAGAGAGGGAGCCACTGCCTGAGATTATGAGTCAATTAACACAATCCTTTCCTTGGAGCTCTTAAAAGCCTCACAGGGGCCTTCGAGAGAAAAAGCACTAAAACCTCAACAGCTGCAACTGAATATTCTAAGTCAGAGAGATGGCCAGGGTAGGCCAGAGGGGTTCCTCCATGCCCAGAGGCAGGGGTACATGACAAGACTTGGAAATAAAACCATTTCAAGGAACCATGGGGCCAGGCCAGTGGCCTGGGCTCAACGCTGTGAGTGAGCGCAGGGTCAATGGCGGAACTTTCAACCTGCTGTCAGAAGTCCTCTTCCCTCCCAAGCCAGGAATCTGAGTGCTTGTGCATAGAAACGCCATTTGGAGAGGAGGAAGAAGAGCCTTGAATGCTGGATCCATGCGGTCTGAGGCCACATTAGCAGTTTATTCGTGACATAATGTCACGAAGTAATGTTCATAATGTCAAGAAATACTACTGCTATGGCTATGGGACACCACAGTACATGTGGAAAGCGTACCAGCTATAGAGCCCTACATCTATTCCTTCTCTGTTCTGAGACTCAGTTTCCTACTCTATGAAACGGAAGCAGTGACTCGCCTTTCTCATGGAATTAGTATACAAGAATTGAAAAAGGAAAAAAAAAAGAGTTCTTCTGTATATGCCAAGCCTCGTGCCAGTCACCATATATATAAATATATATCTATATATATCTATAAACATATATCTATCTATCTATATATATATATATATATTTATCACCTCACTCTGGTCATTCCATGAGCTTGGCATTACTATTATCCCTATTTTACAGATGGGAAGTTGATGTTCAGAGACGTTAAGCAATTTGGTCCATTACTCAGCGAACAGCAGAGCTGAGATAGGAATGTAGTATGTCAACAATGGACCAGGGTATGTCACCACCACCTGAGGCTAAGTGAATGAGTGAATGCCAGGCCTCCAGCAGCTTCTCATGTAGCATCAGGATCTTGCTGCTCCCACCCCCACCAATAGCTTAATCAGATGATCAGGATGGTGGTGGGGAGGTTTTCTCTTAGACGTTGCATTGATCCAAACCAAATTTTCTCCTGTTACATTTCCCCTTCTCCTACATATTTTGGGCCCATAGGATTTCCTTCCTAAAGCCATTATTTTGATTAAGGAGTCCTGATAATAGCGAGGGGGCTATTGTGTGGCCCAGAAAAGCCGGGCCTGATAGTGAGATTGGGGGACTTGGACAGGAAATAAGTCTGGTATTATAAACCAAGAACAGGTATACTTAGTGCCTGGATAAGGTAGAAGCTGCTTCTCTCCAGCATTGAGAAAATTCAGCTATTTGGTAGCAATGGATGAGGGTGAATAAGGGTGACCCCAGATATCATGCATTTTCCCAAATACCAGACCTACTGGTGGGTAAGGCTGCACTACTTGGCTTTGACTACTGCTGGGACCAGATTCCACCCTAGGAGTCTTATTTGTCCACGTCCTTAAGAAATACAAAGTCTTGGGGCGCCTGGGTGGCTTAGTTGGTTAAGCGTCCGACTTTCGCTCAGGTCATGATCTCGCGGTTTGTGGGTTCGAGCCCCGCGTCGGGCTCTGTGCTGACTGCCAGCTCGGAGCCTGGAGCCTGTTTCAGTCTGTGACTCCCTCTATCTCTGACCCTCCCCTGCTCACGCTATCTCTCTCTCTCTCTCCTAGAAATAAATAAAAATACTTAAAAAAAAAAATGAAATACAAAGTCTTCTTGAAATACATTTGGGCTTTGCCTGCAGCTCCACCCTTCCCCTTCTCCTTGTTGCCACTCAAGCCTGTCACACTGTTGCTAAGTTTTCTTTAAGACAATGTCCACATCGCTCCTTACATTACACAGAATGCCCAACTTGGTCCTTACAGTGTACAGAATGTCCACGTCCCCCTTACATTACACACAATGTCCACATTGGCCCATACATGGCTGGTTTGAAAAGGTGATAAGTTCTCTCACCATTCCCATACAGTCATGCTTGCATATTAAGCACTTTCCAGGGCTCAACCTCAAATGGTTTGCTTATACAATCCTGTCAAAACCTGGCAGGCAGTGGAGAAATGACGGGATCTATGCACACAAAAATCTGGATACAGCCACACAAGACTCAGCCAGGTGTGACTTCACAGTACACAACCAGGAATCACTGGAGAATCCAATCAATAAATGCATGAGGGGTGACTATGTGACAGGTTTGTAGTGACACTTTATAAGAAATATGTTTCTGATTACTAAGGTTTTTTTTAAATGAAGCACAGAATATCTCAACTGGTAAAATTGATTTGGACCATGCAATGCTGAAAAGTTTGTTATTAAGTGATTTTATACATTTTGAACACTTATTTATTTAAAAATAGGTGGGGATTTTTCTTTGTATTTTTGATGGTAAAATGGGTAAACATGGCTGACCCTGTATAAGAGCTCGGAAAACAAATGAAAAAATGCTGCGCTACTTCTGGTAGGCAAAAAAGGAAACAATTTAGTAATATATCAGGAAACAAAATCAACCCAAAAAAGGTCAGTAATTCTTATCTTTCCAAAAAATGACTAATTATAAAGATTTAGGAATTTAAAAAAAGAAGATTCACAAACAAGGGTAGAAAATAAAATACTGGGACACCTGGGTGGCTCAATTGGTTAAGAATCGCAACTCTTGATTTCAGCTCAGGTCAGGATCCCACCGGTTTGTGAGATCGAACCTCCTGCCAGGTGCTTACAGTGTAGAGCCTGCTTGGGATCCTCTCTCTCTCTCTCTATACCTATATTTCATGGGCACTTTCTCTCTCTCATTCTCTCTCAAAATATATAAATAAACTTTAAAAGAAAAAGAAAATACCTAGGAATACACTGAACTAGAAACGCATAAATCTGTATGAAGAAAATGTTTACACAGTACCAAAGGATGCAAAAGAAGGCTTGAAGAACATGCAGACACATGCCATTTTCTTGAGAGCAGGACTCAACATCACAAAGATCTGGACTGTCCCTAAGCTGGTTTACATATTGAAAGCAATTTCAATTCGATGTCCATAGGCTATTTTTCTGGCACTAGACAAGCTGATTTTGAAGCTCAAAAGAAAAACAGGAAAAGAACTTTGAAAATAATAATAATAATAGGATAATAGGAGGGGGTTCAGGGAGACCTAATCCTATCGGGTATGAAAATATACACATTAGAAAACATCACTAATTACGACAGTGTGGCACAGACATGTGAAAGCCATAGGAAAGAGCGATGAAACAGAATAGGATTTCCAGAAGTCAATACAACATATGCAGGATTTTAGTATATTATTAAGGTGTTATTGCAAATCAATGAGAAAAAGGTAAAATTTTCAGTAAATGGTATTTTGAGTACACACTGAGAAAGTTTCTAAATGGATCTTAGATTAAGAGTTGTAAGAAAAATAGACAAAATCCTTTATCACTTTGTATTGGGGTATATTTTCCTCTGAACTAAAATTCAGAAGCCATAAATGAAAAGATTGAAAGTTTGACTATATACATAAAAAACTTTGAAAAAAATTTGAAAAAAAAGCAAAGTAAAAACAACAGCAGACTTGGGTAGAACACTTCCAGCTCATGCCAAAGATCAGGGGAGAAAATCCCTCATATAAAGAGCTTCCCAAAACCAATAGGAAAATAAGCAAAGTATATGATTCACAGAAAATGAAATACAAATAACTCCTGAGCATGTGAGAAGATGCTTAATCTCACTCAAAATAGAAATGCAAATTAAAACTCTGCTCTCATACTATTTTTAATCCATCAACTTGGCAAAAATTCAACAGTTTCAGAACGCATTCTGTTGACAAAACTCTGGGAAAAAGAGGCAAGCGTATTCATTGCTGGTGAGAGTGTAAATTGGCATAACCCTTCTGGAAGGGAATTTTGCAATATCTATCAAAATTACAAATGCAAAAATCCTTTTACTCTGCAATTCCATTTTTAGGATTTTATCCGATACTTGCAAAAATACAAACTGACCTGATTACGAGATTATTCTTTGCAGCACTGCCTTTCACAGCAAAAGACGGGAGAGAACCTAGATGTTAGCATTAGGAAGCTGGTTAAATAGGCTATGGCACATCCATGCAATAAAATACTGTGCAGCCAGGAAAGAGAGTAGGAAAGTCCTTTATATACTAATACGGAAGTATCTTTAAGGTGAGTGACTGAGTACAAAAGCAACATGTGGAACATGCATAGACAACACTCCCCCGTTTGCATAGGAAGGCGGGCGGGGGTATGAATTTATATTCATGTCTGTTTATAATTCATAGTGAAACTCTTGAAAGGACCCCTTCCCAAAATTAGTAATGGGTTATCAAGGGTTTGGGAAGGGGTAGAGCCAAATGGAGCTCCAGAGAATTCTGACTCTCCACCTTTTACAAGAACTGTTCATTTTTGACCCACGGGCATGCGTTGTCCATTCAGAAAGTAAATAAACATCTTAAAATGATGTTTTCCAATGAATAATAAATGCTAATGGAACAGATCACAGAGTCCACAAAAATAAAGTGAAATTCCAGAACTGCAGAGACAGAGAACATGCAAGGGGGAGGAGTGGTTAAAAAAAGAAGAAAAGAGCCAACTTTTCAGGACAAAAAGGCAAAAGTGCCAAATGCAAATATTCGGCACCATAAAGGCATAGAACACAAGAAATATGCACCTCAGGTGTTTCTGAACTAGTCATATACTTTGTATAAGACTTACGTGTGTGTCTGCATCTGTATATATTTCACAATTTGAAGCATTTTAATGAGCAACAAATGCCCTGTGCCCCCAGCAACTGTACATCTCGAAATCTTTTTTTGAGGAAATCATTAGGAATGTGCTCAAAGACTTAGGTACAAAGCTGTATCTCACACTCAGATGCTCAACAATAAACAATTTGTTAAATAAATCATGCCCTCCTGTACAATGCAATGCCAAGCAGGCACTGAATTTATGCCAGAGAATAGTTAGTGATCCTGAAAGATGTTTACTCTCTGCTGGCAAAGATATACACTAAAATATTCACTGCAGTTATCTCTGTGAGTAGTATTATCGATGACTTTTATCCTTTCTGCATATTAATATTTTCTAATTTTTCTACAATGAATATGTATTACTTGCGTAATAAAAAAACAATAAAAGTTATTTAAAAGAGGGAAAAAAAGGAAAAGCCCAGCTTAGTTGATTGATATCCAAGAGAGCGACTCTAATGGCCCCCACTTGTCTAGATTCTCTGCTCCAATATTTCTTAAATTGTGCCATGGTGAAATCCAAAAGCGTTGCGCAGGGGCTGCATAGGGCACGAGGGAAGGAGGCAGGAGGCTCTGTCCACACCCAGGCCTTCCCACCCCTGCGCACACAAACACACCACAGTAACACATACACTCAGAGCAGCTCCACTTTCTCAAGTTTTATAAAAAGGCGTTCTGCCTAAGATGTAACTTTAATAAAAGAGCCCGCAGATGAAAAAACACAGATATACTATCCCACAAAGCTTTGTCCATAGGCCGTGTCTGAGCACCAAGAAACCACTTAACTCTCATTACCCCTGAAAAAGACTTCTCGGAACTGAGGTAATGAGTCTGAAGGGCTTTTATCCTGGGCAGATGAAAGCATGAGTGAAGGCCCAGAGGTGGGATTCAACAGGACTCCCTGGGAGAAGAGGGTGGGCTTGTCTGCCTACCAGAGAGCAAAATAGGGGAGCAGGTAAAAGCACAGTGGGCATCTGAGAAGCAGAGAAGTACTGAGGCAGGAGCCTTAGTCCCTCCTCTCCAGGTGCCAGAGCACAACATGGGTCAGTCAGACACATCTCCCACCAGAGATGCCTTGGTGCTGAAGAGTCAGACTCAGGCTGACCTTCCCGAACTGTAAAAGAAGGTCAAAGTCAGCATCCTGCCGACTCCCCTTCTAGGGGAGGGCCCCACGTTTATCCACGGCTTCTCTCCCCATGAGTGTGAAGGAGGCAGCAGTGTGCCCTGCAAAAGCTGAGGTCAGATGCACTTCTCACCTTGACCCCTGGCTGGATAGAGTGGTTGACCCTGTATCAATATGGAAAAGTCATCCAGCTAATAATAATATAATAGCAGCTATTACTTAATGTATTTTCACTATTCATCAGGCCCTGTGATATCATAAGCAATTTTATTTAAGACTAACAGCAAGGGTAAGAGGTATCTAAAGACTCACTGTGAAAATGACCCCGCTACTCCACTACTTCCTGTATCTGCACCCTTTGTCATGTGACTTTGCAACTCCTCCCATTACAAGGTGGGGTCTATATTTCTTCCCTTGACTCTGGACAGATATTGAGACTTTTATGGCGACAGACATGATGAAGTGCCAATTCTTTTTTTTTTCCTTAAATTTATTTATTTATTTTGAGAGAAAGAGTGAGTGAGAGAGAGAGAGAGAGAGAGAGAGAGTGTGTGTGTGTGTGTGTGTGTGTGTGTGTGGGTGTGTGGGTGTGTGGGTGTGTGTGAAGTGGGGACGGGCAGAGACGGAGAGAGAATCCTAAGCAGGCTCCCTGCTGGCAGCACAGAGACTGATGTGGGGCTTGATTCCATGAACTGTGAGATCATGTCCTGAGCAGAAACCAAGAGTCCAACGCCCTGATGAAGTGCAAATTCTTTTTTTTTATGTTTATTTATTTTTGAGAGGGAGAGAGAACGCACACATGTAGGGGAGGGGCAGAGAGAGGCAGGAGGGCAGAGGGGGAGACAGAGAATCCCAAGCAGGCTCCATGCTGACAGCAGCAAGCCCAACTAAAGGCTCAAACCCACATACCGTGAGATCATGACCTGAGCCAAAACCCAAGAGTCTGATGCTTAACTGACTGAGCCACCCAGGTGCCTCTATAGTGCCCATTCTAAGCCCAGGCCTCAAGAGCCCTTGTACCCTTCCATTAACCTCTATTCCTTCCCTTGGAGTCCTGACATCCCATGAGAACAAGCCTGGGCTAGCTTGCTGGAGGATGAGAGACCATGTAGAAAGGAGCTGGCCCAGCCGAGGCCACCCTAACTCAGTCAGCTGACTGCAGACATGGGCGAACCCAGCCAAGACCAGCCAAGCTGGGCCCAGATCAGCAGACACACTCAGTGGACCTATAGATTCAAGAAAAGAATAATATATATAATTGCTCTGTTTGGGGACAATTTGTTTAACTGCATCACTGTGACAGTAGATACCTGGATACAGGTGAGTCCCATCAGTGCTGCCAAACTCAAGAAAGGAGAAATTTGGGGCACCTGGGTGGCTCAGTTGGTTAAGCGTCCGACTTCGGCTCAGGTCAGATCTCATGGTTCATGGGTTCGAGCCCTACATCAGGCTCTGTGCTGACAGCTCAGAGCCTGGAGCTTGTTTCAGATTCTGTGTCTTCCTCTCTCTCTGCCCCTTCCCCACTCATGCTCTCTCTGTCTCAAAAATCAACTGTAAAAAAAATTTTAAAAAAAAGAAAGGAGAAATTTTCCTGTTATGGAATGAATGTCAGTGCCCGCTTCCCTCCCCCAATTCATATGTGAAGCCCTAACTCTCAATGTGTTAGTATTTGCAGATGGGGCCTTTGGGAATTAGCATTAAGTGAGGTCCTGTAAGTGGGGCTCTAGTCTGACGGGATTATTGCCCTTATAAGAAGAAACACCAGGGGCACCTGGGTGGCTCAGTCAGTTGGGCATCCAACTTCGGCTCAGGTCATGATCTCACAGTTCAAGCCCTGAATCGGGCTCTGTGCTGACAGCTAGCTCAGGGCCTGGAGCCTGTTTCAGATTCTGTGTCTCCCCCTCTCTCTGACCCTCCCCTGCTCACGCTGTCTCTATCTCTCTCTCAAAAATAAATAAAACATTTAAAAATTTAAAAAAATTAAAAATAAATTTAAAAAAAAATTTAAAAAAGGAAGAAATACCAAGAATGAGTGCTTGCTCTCTCTATCAGGCTCTCCCCACCTCTAACTCCCTCCATCCTCCACGAGAACACACATTCAGAAGGCAGCCATCCGCAAGGCAAGAAGAGGCCCCTGGCCAGGACCCAACCATGCCGCACCCTGATCTTGGACTTCAGTCTCCCCTCCGGAACTGTGAGAAATAAATTTCTGTGTCTAAGCGCCCTCCCACCCCCCAGCGCCTAGCCAGTGGGATTTTGTTATCGGAGCCTGGGCAGATCTCACAGCTAGTAAGTGACAGAGTAAGGATCCAAAGCCTGCACTCGTAATGAAGAGTCCATGGCTTCCTGTCCAGCCTTGGGGCGCTGAACAGAGGAGGATGAGTCCACTTCGAGGGAAGTTTTCTACCACACCCTTGGGGCAACGTTCTGCCTTGAGCTACCCTGGAATCCTAAATGTCTTAGGCACATGGAACTCCGATGCTGGAAACAGACGTGGAAGGCATTAACTTCAACTGCTTGGCTACCCAGATGATGCTGAAGACCGGGTGATCCAAATGCATCGTTCGAGGTCAGATTGTATATAAAAGCAAAGAAACGGCCTAAAGCAAAGATCTCTGAGCTTCTAGAGAATTGCTCACTTGTCCACACTGGGCTGATGTGCCTCTCCAGGAGCAATTTAAATAAGGCAGGATCGTCCTTCAGGAATTCTCATCTTGCTCCCAGCCCCTGTACCCCAAAGGTCCCAGTCTTGATCCCAGGAGCCAGAACTCCTATGAGCTCCTTATATATTCCTCCCCAATCTAGTCCCTTCCCCCAACTCTTCTCTACAAAGCAGCCTGCTGAACCGTGCAGTCAACATAGCATGGGCAGATGGTAGGGCCTGGGTCCCTGTTGGACATCCAGGGAAGGGCAACTGCTTTGGCGTACCAGCATCATAATGGGGGCAGCACCGTGTGCCCACATAAAAGACAGAGCCCCTGGGTCATGTGTCCAAGGCCGCACAGAGGATCTTGCAGCAGAGACTGCAGCTTATAAGTAGGCAGGTTGGCTGTTGCATACGGTGGCCTGGCAGCTCCTTCCAAGAGACTGCAAACCACACAGCAATCAGGAGCCCCTAGGGCCTGGGGCCCATCTGCTGCGCAAAGATAGAGCTTCATTTCAGATGCCACAAAGCATCGGAGGACACTGTATGCTTCCCTCTGAGCTGGAACACTGCGCCAGCCTGTAGGCTGTGGTGGAACTTTTAGAGAAGATGAAGTTCACTCAGCACACAGGCAAAGTGCTGTTATCTCTGGGGCTCTGGGGACATTCTGATGTACAAGGCATGACTCTGGTCCTCAAAAGCCCCCAGTCAAGTAATGAGAGTCCTACAGAGGTTTATACAACTGTGCTCATGCACGCACAGCAACTAATTTTGGTCTGGAGGGAGCAAAGACAAGAAGGGCATTCCAGAAGGTTGGGGGGCGGGGGGAGGCACCTGGCTGGCTAAGTTAGTAGAGCATATGACTCTTGATCTCAGGGTGGTGACTTCAAACCCCATGTTGGGCACGGAGCCTACCTAATTTAAAAAAAAAAAAAAAAAAAAAAAAAGGACATGACCTTTGGGCTGGGAGTCCAAGGAGATCTTTCCTGCCATCACATCTCTGGAGATTGTCCAGGAGCTGTCTAAGAATGAGGTCATGATGTAGATGAGAATTCTGTATCCTGTGCTCCCCAAATACTCACCTCCTAGATGTGCCAGGCTTTCCAGCATCCAGGCTCACCTTCTTCTTCCATGACCCACAAAATGGCTTGGATTCCCACTCTACTTACTGACACTATGTTGCTTAAAACCATACCATGGCTTTCCTTTTTATCTGAAATGTGATTACATTCTTCAGTATGGTCCCAAGGGCCTGCAGGTATGGCCTTCACCCACTCCTCTGTGTCCAGTCTCACCCGCCCTCTATGGGTTCCCGGCATGGTGGCATTCCCTCAGTTCCTCGAGCCACATCCTCATCCACAGGATTTGACACATGTGTCCCCTGCCCTTCGGTCTCAGCCCAAGGGTCATTTCAACAGGGAAGTCTCCCCCGAATCCTCCAGATTGGATCAGCTTCCTCAGATTTACTCCCCCATAGGACTACACCCATTTATTTCAGTGTATTTTAATGCATCTTGAAGTTATACCCCTGTCATAGTTTTCCAGCTAAGGTCTGTCTTTCCCACTACTCAGTAAACCTCATGAAAGTAGGAGTCACATCTGCTTTTGCTCATTTGTAGGCTCAATTATCTTAACCCAGTGTCAGGCACATGGTGTATACTCAACAAATATTGGCTGAATGAATGGGTGAACAGATGAGCATTGCAAGAATTATAACTGGGAGTTATGCTCTAGGGAATGAAGAATCCATTGTGTCTTAGGTTGGGTGTCCCCAACAGCAGATCCTGTGGCAAAACCTTGAGTATAAGTCAACTTATTTGGGCAGTGAAACCAAGTATAAGTGCTAGGGGAATTGAGAAGAGAGACAGGGGAAGGGAGGAGAGGGGAGAGGAGGGAAGGGGAGGGAAGGGAAGGGGAGGGAAGGGGTAGGAGGGATCCAGGGTACATAAATGAGATTCCTAAACTAGAGGGCTGGGGCAGAAGGGAGGAAGAAAGAGAGGCTGATGGAGCCCCTGTGTGCATGACAGGTCAAGTAGGAGAAAGGAAGAAATCTTCCCATTTCTGGTTGGTTTACTACTTGATTTCCAGCCCCAAGATCTAGGCTTATTGACACAAAGGCTAACAGGTCCAACCTCTCTGTTTCTACCACTGGTTCCCCATGAGCACACAATTTCAGGTCCAGTACAGGAATCTTTAAATTTAGAGAACTCTCAGTTCCTGGCTCCATGGGAATACCAAAACTGGCTGGTTACACTGAAAGGTCCAACTCATTCCCTACAGAGGAAGAAGCGGCACTTTATAAGGACACCATGACCCACACAGGTGAGGCTCCAGGCATCCATGTGCCTTTATATCCTGAGCCTATCATATTTATGCAAAATGACAAAAACCAAATCTGCCAGAGGGTGTTCAGGACCCAGGAAGCAAGATTTTAAGATTAGCACTCCTCCTCCATCAACCTTCTTTATCTGCAAGCACCACACACTCAGCCAAGTGTCCAGCAAATGTCTGGGGCACCTACTCTGTGTCCAGCACCGCATGGGACATCAGTAGCACAGCTGTGAAGGTAGAGCATGTCCCTGTCCTTAAAGAGGTTCTAATTCAGGGGAGAAGACATGCAACCACCAAAATGCATGTTCGAAGGAAGGCATTCAGCCCTACAAGAGCATAGCATGGGGCAGAACACTTGGGGGTGGGGGAAGACTGACCTCATCTAGAGGCCAGGGATGCCTCCCTGAGGAAGGATCATCACCAGCTCAATGTAAGCATTAATAAGAGGATGAAGGACAGGGGAAAGTATGCACAGCAGAGGGAATGGCATGTACAAAGCCCTTTGATGGAGGAATCATGACAAAGTAAACAATGAAGGCAGGTGTGATCTGAGACAAGGCAGACAGGGGAAGCAGGTGTCGCAAGTCCAGGTCTTGAGTCCCACTACGCAGGAGGATATCAAAGGACCCCACTTCTAGGGTGTCTGCCAGCCTCATACATGAGACAAGGTAGGCAAAGGTAAGGCAGGACAAATGTAGCAGGACCCAGGCAATGGGAACAGAATTGGCCTTTCTAGAGCACCTCTGTGGCAGGCATTGGGCCACATGCAAGAATTTATGAAATCCTTAGATTCATTCATTCATTCAATTCAACCCACAGCTACTGAGCCACTGCTTTACCCAATGGCCAAGTAGAAGCAAGGGTAATTTTTTTTCCAAAATCATCATTCAAAAGAAGAGTGAGTGAACTTATATTCAAATTCCTGACAAACTCTCTCCTATTAGAGGCCAGTTCTCTCATTTACTTTATTTTCCACAACAAAGTACTATTTGGGGAAAAGACATTAGCCTGAAGTGACCTCAATCAATGCTAGTTTTGGATGCCTATAAGAGGTTGTCTGATAGAATCGTTACAGAAAGAGGCAAAGATATTTAACCCTATTTAATAATTTTTCCTGAGTATGACCTTAGAATTGTAAACTGGGGATATTGTTCTAAACAAGCCTTTTACAAATCACTTTCAAAAGCAAATTTTATTGTGGAGATCATGATCATGAATATACCTACAGAATAATGGGGGGCGGGGGTGGGCGTCAGTAAAAAGGAAGCACTCTCCTCATGTTATGCAGATAAGGGCAGGTGGCTTGGGGTAAAATCTCCACTGACAGAATTTTACACAGATCCACAGGGTGCCGGACCTCAAACAACAATGACAGAAGTGAGATTTCTGTGGCCCAGAGAACTGGGTTAGTCGCTCCACACAGTGGCTCTGGCAATGACAGCACTGTTGCCCGAGAGGCCTGGGAAAGCTTTGAATAAAATCACTCCATGAAATGCAAGGGGAGGAAGAAAGCAGTATTTCTAAATTAGCACACTGTTTTACATAACATGTGGCTTTAAATATGTATGGCTAGCTAAATTAATAAGCCTAACTCTACAGATAGACAAAAGACTCTTTGATCTACCTCCCTAAGAGTTTACATGTTCATATGATTGCACATATAGGTGGATTAGGAGGAACTTAACAGAGGACCATGGGGGAGGAGAAGGGGAAAAATAGTAGGGGAGAGGGAGGGAGGCAAACCATGAGAGACTCTTGAATGCTGAGGACAAACGGAGGGCTGATGGGGGAGAGGGGAAGGGGGAGATGGGCATGGAGGAGGGCACTTGCTGGGATGAGCACTGGGTGTTATATGGAAACCAACTTGACAATAAACTATTTAAGAAAAAAAAATACAAATACTCAAATCTGTCATTGCTGTGCAAATGTGGCAATAGACAGCCTATAAACAAATAAATGTGGCTGTGTTCCAATACAAACAAAAAATAAAAATAAAAAAATAAATTTGAACATCAGATACACAACAAAAAAAAGAGTTTACATGTTCAACTTCAAGTTGACCTTCTCCTCTAAGTACAGGATCCTCCCATTGTAAAAATGTAAATAGCACTTTCTATTAGGAAAGGAGCTGTTCTCTATTCCAGCATTTAAGGGAACTGGTGACGAGAGACAAAATGGAAGCTCACTGAGTTCTATCCACCAGACCGAAGTGGCCCTGCTGACCAGAGCACCCAATAGGCACACCCAAACTTTGCAGAGTGCAAATCCCCATTTCTGAAGAAGGACAGGGTCCAGAGAGGCCCTGGAGGCTGACCTGCTGATGGGCACAGGCAGGGAGGGCAAAGCAAGACGTTAGTCTTTTACCTAACTGCTCCCCCGCAGCAGGACCTGGCCCCGGTGACCCAGCTTCCTATTTTGGCACATGAAGAGTGCTGCAGAGCTCAGGATGCACAAAATCCCCAGCTGTAGTCTCCGTCCCGCCTGAGAACATGACACCCAATCCAGGCTCAAGACCCATAGCCTCTAGGCCACAGGCAATCGCCCCATGTGGGACAAGCCTCTTGGGTTCCTTGGATTCTCTTGGGCTAACTCTTGAACCTGTCCCCCATCCGCTGGTTACTCTCTCCTTTACAGAGGCCAAAGTCCTGTGAACTACTGATCCTAACTGAGTCAGAAGATGAGTGAACTGAGCTCTCACCTCTCATCCACCAACAGATCAATGGGCCCTTCCCAAAGTCCCCAAGGGAAGGAGCAGAGCAGCCGTCCCCTCAGCAGGGCCCCCACAACTCCCCCTGCTGCATACACCTTCCTTCTAGTGGCCTCATGCTCCTTGGTACCAGGCCATCCACCTTCAGGAGATAGAGGAGGGAGGAGGGAGTAGCAGGCACCAGGATGGCCCAGTACTGATAAACTACAACCCATGGACCTGTTGTGATAATAAAGTTTTATTAGAACACATGCACACCCTTCCTTTATGAATTTTCTGTGGCTACTTTCAGGCTACATGGTAGAGTTGAGGAGATACAACAGAGATCATAGGGTCTCCCAAGCAGTGATATTTAAGTTCTTTAAGAAAGAGTTTGCTAGCCCCAGTTTAGAAGAACAGATAGCAAATGTTAATATCAAAATGTTAATGACGTTTATTGAAAGATAGAGGAAAGTTAGGTAATTTTTATTTTCTTGGGCTTTTTCCTTTATGCTTAGTTATATATTTTTATTTATATACATATATATATTTCCATTTTCTACCACAGTAGAGTCTTCTAAAAAGCACATAACTTAGAAAAACATTCTATTGGCATATTTACTTAAAAATAACTTCACTAATGCTCACAAGGATTTTCCTCCATTTTATGGTCGAGGAACCAGATTTGAGAAATCTCTAGCAATCTGCCCAAAGTCAAATAGCAAGTGGTGCATGTGAGACCCCAATCTGGGTATGACTGACCCAAAGACCTTCCCAGGCCTGCAATGGAAGAAAGGCTCCAGACTCCCCTCCTGAGAAAACAGGGACAAAGTGAGTCCGTCTGAGGAGCATCACCACCATAAGCCCAGAGCCCCTCCTCCCAGAAGCTGGCCTTGATAGGAAGCATCTCACCAAGGCGCGAGACTTCGGAACTCTGCATGTGGCTCACTGAGTGCACAGTGCCTACCTCAGCCTGGCAGGCCCACGCCAGTGGACACCAAACTGCTCCCTCTATCCCAGGGCATGGAAGCATTGACATCAGCAGGGAAAGCTGGCCATGCTGTGGTCAGAGACCACATCTAACCCTCCCCGGAGCTCCAGGGCTCTTCCCTGCCTACCTCCCACCTTCTCCTCCAGCTCCACCTCCCCGACCATCCCTCCCCAGGCATCCACTCACTGTCCCAGCCAATTAGAAGGCTCTGCACTTCCCCACTCAAGGCGTTTGTAGGCAGGAGAAGTGCTTTCCCCTCTCGGGCCACCTGGCCAATTTCCACTCATTCTTCCAAAGACAGGTCACAAATCAAAGATTCATAGCAGCTACAGACGTGCTTTCTCCTGTGGCATTGTAAACATCAGGGCATTTTATGTAAAAAGAGAGAGAGAGAGAGAGAGAGAGAGAGATTCCTAGTATTCCCAGACCAAATGAAAGATCTAGTAACACTCATCCCACATTCCCACATGGCGACCACAGGCTGTGGCTGAGTAGCAGCTGTTCTTTTGATAGGGTGTGTGCTTCTCAGTGGGCCATGGACCCCACCCATGCCCACATCTATTTAAGATTACAATCCCTGCATTAAATGCTCTGGCACAATAGCTCTCAGAGTGTGCCCAGCAGTAGCAGCACCACCTGGAAACTTACTAGAAATGCAAATTCTTAATCTACTGAATCAGAACCTCCGGGGGGCAGGGTCCAGCAATCCATGCTGTACCAACTGACCCAGGGGACTCCATGACCAGCCCAATCTGAGAATCTCTGCTCTGGCATTGTGGGATCTCACCCAAGCAGCAGGCCAGCTGTGTCTCCCCCCAGCCTTCCCCACCCCTGACTTCCAATCTTCCATCCTCAGTCACAGCACAGCTCAGTCCTGTGTCAGCTCAGGATCACATGCATTGCCCCTCTGTCACATACACTCCCCTGCCCCGTGGCCACTGGCCATTTACCTGTCCATCTTCCTACCCTGTGAAATCCTTTTGGGTGAAGCCTATCCTGATCCCTCCCTCCCCAGCACCTAGCACAGAGCCAGGACCCCAGTGGGAACTGAAGGTCTTCTCTAGAACACAATTGACTCATTGGGTGATATTTATGCCCCCCTAAATTATTGAAGCAAGAGGGACCGTGAGGCAGCCTCAGCCCTCCTCTGACATGACAAGGATATCGAGAATCAAATGCTTGCAGCTCCAGGAGAAGTGATATTTCAGCAGAAGATGAAGTAATTCCTATTCACAGCATCTGTTAATCACTCAAGATCCTTCTAGATTCGAGGGGCTATAGAATGAAAGGTGTTATTAATGAAACCATACAGACTAGGAGGCAGTTCTGAATAGCAGCCCTCCTTCCTAACAATGCCTTCCCCTGCAAGTTAATCCCCTTCCATTATTTCAAATTCTTCAAGTGCTAGAGAAGTCATGTAGGTTGTTTTCCGAATAGTCACTTAGCTGACAAGCATTTTCTAATTGACAGAACACTGTGAAAAGACAGACTGAAGAGGGGGGAGAGAGGTATTAAGATGGTGCAATTTCCCACACACAGCAGGAGGGTAAGTTGACTGAAATGTAAGATTTGGAAGAAAAGTTATTCATCATACCCCTCAATCCCGCAGCCCCTTCCAGGAGAGAGGAATTCAGAGATGTTCTTCCATGGGTGGCTCCGATCCAAAGACCAAAGACATGCCCAGAGGGACCATGGACCTCCCACAAGCTCAAACCCAAGCTGAGAGTTAAAATCCAAGAGCAATAATAAAAACTGTTACTAATAGTTGAGCAGCTAATATGTGCCAGGAACTTTCCAATAGGGTGTGTGCTGTGGGGCGAGGGCCCACACTTATCCCTAAAAGGGAAAGATTTTTTCCCCATTTTCCAGATAAGAAGACTGAGGAAGGAAGGCATTCAAGTTCACAGAGCATGTTAAGTGGCATGGCTGAGGTCAAACCCAAGTTTGCCAACTTGAGAGGATCTGTGTGCTCTTTCTTATCACTGGGCCACTCCCCCCACCCCTTAAGGAAATGCACTTGCTGTCACTGCAGAGTGGCGATGGGCTCAGATGACAAATGCCTTGAGCCACAGCCCCTATATTTAGGCAACATAGGTCCTGGCAGGGCCTGGGGCTTTTTGTGGGCTGTGGTCACACCACCTGAATGCCCGAGCCACCTAACAGCACTAACATATCAATCACCCCTCCTTTAATATTACGAGGACGGATGGATTACGGCCACCCCCCACCGGCCCTCAAACCATGCGTGCTTTGAACAGCTAATGAGGCATGCAGGATGGCTCCCCGTCTAATGTTTTCAGATTTCCCGGAGTGAGATAATGCCACTGAAGAGGGAGTATACGCTGAGTCGTCCCAAGCACTGATAAGGTGTTAATAAACCTTAGCAAATGCTGATTAGAGGTGGCTCCAGCAGCACAGAGGTGCTGAGGGCTAGCAATTAAAGCTGGGGAGCTTCTCGATTTGGAACTGATCCCCAGTTGGCAGCAGAAAATATCTCCGGCGCCCCAGGGCTGCCCCGCAGGTCTGGCAGTCCTGTGACTGGTCCATGGCATGGAGCCTGAGCTCCATGCCAAGGGACAGACAGCGTGAGCAAGGAGGGCCTCACAAACCCCACCCCAAAAGGCCAGAGAAATTAACACACATCCCTTGCACCCCAGGAGTACCAGGAGGTACTGGGTATTTGGGAATGTAGTTAAAACTTCCTCAAACACACATACATTTATAGCTGATGGAACACTCTCGAGATAAGAAGGTTCAGAATAGGCAAAGGGGGTGTAGTGGATGCTGCTGGTTCCATGCCCAGATCCCTTCTACCAGCTGGTGTGCCCATCTCCAGCTGCTGTTCGTGCGGGCTCTGGCTTGCCCAGAAACACCAGGAGGTTGCTTCCTTCCTCTGGGGGTGGCCTGCAGCCAATGAATGACTGCAATGGGACCCAAAAGTGCAGACCTTTTTCCTCGAGTTGGGATAACCCTGTGATACAGTTCCTCCTCCAGGAGCCCCCGGCTTTGCAGTTTCTTCCCCTGATCCATCCTGCATCCTTCACACCCTGAAGGTAAGATCCTCACCTGAGAGCTGTCCCCAAACCCATCACTTGTGCAGTGCCCAGCTATGTTTCCAGGAGACCAGACTCAGCCAGAGGAAGGGAGAGAGATGAGAACTACTAATTTGTGAGCACTCTCACACACCGGTACCGTGTTAGACATTTCCCATACATAATTTCACAAGCCTCCCTCAGTAAACTGGCGAGGTATGGGAGAACATCGCCATACACAGAAAAGGAAACGGAGGCTCTGAGTGGGAACATGACTCAGCCTAGGTCACACGGTATGAAAATGGCAAAGGCAAGATTGATGTTGAAGTCAAAGCAAGTCTGTTTCCGTGACACCATGTTGTTTCCCCATGTTTACTATGAGCCGTGTGATGCCACAAGAAGACAGGAAGGAGTTTATAATAAGGAGACAGATCTGAAAAGGTACATAAGGCTGAGAGCTGGCAGACCAGCAGGAAGAAAGACCTCCCGCACTGAGCGGAGGCGCTCAGATCACCATTCTGTACACTCCCCGTCACCCCCAGCAGAACCTAAGGATATTGCCTGGCAAGGAACTAATCACTTGCCACCTCACTGATTCTCAGTTGTACAGCATATCCTACATTTTAATTTTGCACGCATATTTCACTGGCCATAGACTAAAGCAAATGCTTCCACTTTGGGCTCCTACCTAAAAGACCTAATAGTTTCCATAAAGGTAAAGAAGACTTCTGTCAGCAACAGTGCCTTCTGATACTGTCAGACACTCTAGCTTAATTAAAACGCGCCCAATGATGCACATCTCAGGAGAGACAACCTGCTCAGATGGGGTCACCCAAGGATACTATCCTTCCAACTAAGAAGGCGGGTAGTCTAACTTCAATCCAAACAAACCAACGGTGAAATGTGCTACCTCTGTGTAGGTATTAATTACTGTCCCAGGGACCTGCTAGCTGACAGGCAGAATGCCGTGAGCAGAATCAAGAGTTGGGTGGGAAGCCCCTTTCTCAAAGTCTCGCCGTTCTGCAACCACACACCCCGCCCCCAGCATCTGGCAAGTCCTGGTTCCCCTGGCCACAATCAGAAATTCCCATCGGGTCTGCGGTCCCTTTGCCTCTGGCTTGATTTGACCTGAAAATTTCCTGGGGAAGCCAAGGGTAGGGGGAGTGTGTGCAGATAGCTGGGGAAGGCTGAGCCATGGAGAATCCAGAACAGGCACAAGACCGGAGTTTTACATGTTCATGTATCCCTAATGAGAGCTGCAGGCAGGAGAAGGCTCTGCTCACCAGAGATGGCTGCTGGGTGCACTTGGCCCCAGATGTGAGCAGAATTCTAAGTAGACCCCAGCTCTCAGGGGTTGAGGCACTCCAGAACACAGAGCCAGGCCCTGAGAGCACTGCATTTGAGAGCACTACCTTCCCTCACAGATGCTCCAAATAGCCAAGAAGCTTCATCAGCAAGACAATGCCCAATCCCATTTTCAGTGGAGAAAATGTCCAGGAAGTCAAAGGCAAGCTAGTCCAGCACTGTCTTCATTTCCCATAGGGGCTAATATTCCTCTATGCCTTAGTCAGGGTCCCACCGAGGGATAAGGCTGTTCCTGGTGCAGAAAACCTCAGAAAGCCCAAGCGGCTGGTGGGTGTGTGAAGGGAGTGAGGCCACTTGTTCTTGACCATGGACAGGGGGATACCCAAGAGGAAACTCCTGGGTCGTCGTGGATCTTCATACGGTGCCTGCCAAGGGTAACAAGCTGGTAATAGGAAAGAAAGAAGCCCCAATAAGAAGCTGTTGTGACCATGCCAGCTCTCAACTTTGGAGCCAGAGAGACTATCTCTCAGAAGGTATGTGGATTGGAAACCAGTTTATCAGCCTTAGGAATGCCAGCATTTTTATGTATATTTCATGCATACCTCGTAATTACCTCATTATTTCCCTTCAAAGTTCAGAAAAGTTGTTGAAGTTCAATTCTTTCTTGGCTGGCCTAACCAGAGAAATACCAAGCATGCAGGCTTGGAAGACAGTATTGTGTGGTTGGGAGTGGTCATTGCCAGCACCCTCAGGAGCAGAGGAAACCAAAGCATGAAACCCTGATGGGAACAGAGTTGGGCTTTATGGTCCACACCCTTTATGGCCCAACCTCTCATGGAAAGTTTTATTCCCCTTCTATTAAAGGTACACAGCGTCCTTTGGACTAAACAAAGATTGACATCTTTCTTTTTACAGGTTATAACAAACATTTTCTGACCACGATTATACGTTGAGTTGTGTGTTACATGTGTGAGGGAGATGTGGCAAGGACCCTGCCTTTGAGGAGTTCATGGTCTACTCAGACAGAGAGAGAGATACCCCTAAACAACGCATAATGTGACTGCAAGATGGTGGCCGGAAAAGAGAGGGAAGCTCAGATTTCCATAAGAGGAGGAGGCAGGCCTGGTGCTCAGGACAGCTTCCTAGTCAAACATCACGTGAGCGAATGCTGAAGGATATGAAGAGACAGTGAGGGAATGGAGGCAGAAGGACCACACAGGCAGAGGCCAGGAGAGGAGAGGGTGGTGAGGACAGGACTGTGGGTCATTTGGTGTTGATAGCAGAGAAGACGAAGGTGAGAACAATGGAGGACGACAGAAGAAGGCCCGACAGCTCTTTGAGGACCCCTCTTTGAGGCTAAAGGGACAGGACATTATTCTGGGGCAGTGGAGAACCATAGAAGGGTTTTACGCAGAGGAGTGACAAGGTAAGTTTTATATTTTAGACTTCCAAGTTTAAGAGAGTGTATGGCAATAATCCATAAGTCAGCCAACTTCCCTCCAAAAAAAAAAAGTCTATGACGACTCAGACCAAGATGAAAATGGTAAACTAAGATTTATCACTAACCAAGGGCCAGATGCCAGGAGAAACTTCTGCAATTTGTAACATCTAAGTTGCTAAGACTCATGGGCAAGACATTGCTTGGCCATTTTTCAGGCCAGGAGATTTTTTTTTTCACCTCAGACAGGACCAGGTATTTCTTCATCTTATCCAGAGGAATCAATACCTCCTCTCTCTTTATTCCTTTTTTTTTTTCTTTTTTATTTCTAGGAGAGAGAGGGAGAGACAGCGTGAGCAGGGGAGGGTCAGAGAGAGGGAGACACAGACTCTGAAATAGGCTCCAGGCTCTGAGCTGGCAGTCAGCACAGAGCCCGACGCGGGGCTCGAACCCAAGAACCACGAGATCATGGCCTAAGCGAAAGTCGGACACTTAACCGACTAAGCCACCCAGGCGCCCCCCTCTCTCTTTATTCCATTGAGTAAAGAAATACAAGCACATTTCAGGAAACATAGATACATTTTTTTAACATAGCATAGGTAATTAAAGACAATACTGTAGAAGTAAAATAAAATGCATTCATTCCAAATTACAAAAGAAATCACCTATGGAAGCTCAAATCACAGATCAAAATATAAAACCAGAAAAACAGCAAGAAAACAAAAATATAAATAAAGTATCAGAAATAAGGCCATATACATCTTTTAGGAAGACAAATACAAGTAAGTTCTCAAGCTGAGCCAAGAACTAAAATCTGAACACAAGCCAACATTAGTAGCCATGCCTAAAACAAAGCAGCTCTGATCTGCAAGTCTGATCAGCATGGTGAATTTATCTTTTTAATGTGCTTTTGCTCATGCGTTTTCATCAATCTATCCTACACTCGTTCATGATCTCAGACCACAGTTTTCAGCAAGGAGACATATTAACCCTTTTGCTAGTGTAAGAAAACAACCAACGCACTTGCCCTCACTTCGCCCATACCATGGCAGCTTGTGAAATGTACAGATCCCTGTATGGCGCACACTGTGTCTACACAGCACTTTTTTAAATTCTATTTTCTCATCCACCCAATGCCAAAGCCACAATATTTGGAAACACTGAGCTAGCTGTTAGAATTTTCCCTTCTTCTCCAGACATGTGGCTTTGTGAGTCTTGAGAATCAGGAATAAACAGAGAGCAATAGCCCCATTTACATTTCCTATCGGTAACTTATTAATAAAGGAAAAATCCTTGCTTGCTGAAGGGACTGAGGAGGAGACACAACACATAACACCCCCAGATATCTCAATGAGTGGAACAAATTCTAAAGAAGATGATTAGCACCTAAGCAGACTAATGCACTGGTTCATAATGTTACCTTTCTCCGCATCAGAGTGACCCTTAGGTAGGGCGATTCATTCAGGTCTGCACAGCAGGAAACCCAGTGCTTACTTTCCTTACACACTGGAACGGGGTGGATGGAGGTATCTTCTGTGTCCTGGGAGAGTGGATGCCACTCAGACAGGAGCCACTGCCTCCTGCAATTATCATCTGTGGTCTCCACTATCTACCCAACAACAGAACACTGTCTGGTGGAGTTCATAGGGATGCGGGTATATAGCCTAGACACAGAGTTTCCTGTGGAGGCTATTTTCTTGCCTCTTGTTGGAATGATCCAGAGGGAAAACGAGGCCAGGTGTCCTGCCCTGCCGGTGGGATGTTGGAGTGCACATCTTTCTTCCAGGGACAACCGAGGATACTCCCAGGCCTCCAGTGAACTCCAAATCACAATGTAGACACCACTCAAAAGCCTGCTTGAGGCTGGGCCAGACACCAAGAAACAATGGGCCCAAATTTTCTCAAGAACAAGACTCAGGACGTGGACAAAAGCAGGAATAGGAGGAAAGAACATACACATGCTGCATGGCTGACCAGTGTGAGCGCCCAGACTCTCCTCTTGCTCAGAGAGGTGTGGACAGTCAGGGCAGCAGACAGGGATCAAGTTTCAAAGTAGTGCATCCCAGCAACCTGTGATGGGAAAGCAGAACATGGCTTGCCATCCCTGTGCCTGGGGGATATCCCCATTCTCCTGAGCAGAAGTGGCCAAAAAATCAGATGCACGTGCAGACTGTAGACCCATTCTTCACCAGTCTTGGAAACGCACACCATTTTGAAGCCATGGAAATAGCTGAACAGTTGAACTGTCAAAACACAGTAGAGAAAAACAAGTCCTCCCCACCTTCTGAATCCTGGGGAATGACTTTAGGGAAGGGCATGGGTGTTATTAAAATCTGACTTCAGCTCTTAGCACAGGGGTGGGGCAGGAGAGGGCTCCACAGCCTCCGATAGGGGACTGAATGAATGAATGATGGAATGAGTGTCCATATGTGAATGTTGAAGGGAAGGAGTGTAGACTGAATATCATTGTGGTTGACGAATGGATGGATGAATGAATGAATGAAATCCCTAAATGTGTGACTGCGTGAACCAGAGTAGGAATGACTAATTGAATGGGTAAACAACTGAGCATTATGTATATGTTGAATGAATGACTGAAATATATAACATGAATCAATGAGCTTCAACCTGAGCATAACTTCCACAGCGAGAGGCACGAGAAGCAGGGGCCCTGGCTCAGCTCACTCGCCATGGTACTCACCAAAGGCTCCTCACACACCACCACACCACCCTGCCACTTTGACTCAGTGACAGTGCTTGCAGTCTATAAATACTGGGTTGAATTGTGTCCCCTAAAAATGTGTATGTTGGAGTCCTAACCTCAACGACTCAGAATATGACCTTATTTGGAAATAGAGTCTTTACAGAGGTAATCAAGTTCAAATGAGGTCATTAGGAAGGTAAGATTGGAATATGACTGCTGTCCTTATAAAAAGGTGAAATGTGGAGACACACATGCACCCAGGGAGAATACCATGTGAAGAAGGCAGAGATCAGAAATGCTTCCAGGAGCCAAGGAAAGCCAGAGACTGCCAGCAAAACACCAGAAGCCAAGAGAGGCATCTGGCAGATTGTCCCTCACAGCCTCAGAAGGAACCAACCCTTCCAACACCTTGACCTTGGACTTCCAGCCATCAGAATGGTAAGACAATAAATTTCTGTCATGTAAGCTATCCTATTTGTGGTACTTTGTTACAGCAGCCCTGGCCAACAGATATACAGCCCTGATGAGATTCCCCTCAGCACCAGGAAGCACTAATGGGCCGCCATGATACCAGCAGTATGGACAGCTTGTTTCAGAGCAGATGTCCAAGGTAAGAGGCAAGCATATGGCAGCTCCTTAGGGAAAACATAGCAGATTCCTCCACTCACACACAAAGAAGGAAAACACTGCAGACTGTGAGGCTGGCCAGGTATTTGGAATACGTTCAGAGGAGCTGGAATGTGAGCAGCACCATTAGACAGCTGGGAAGAAGCCTGCTGCCCACTCTTCCCCAGTCCTCTTCACACTGTTCTAACTGCTAAGATCTTCACCCTCCCCACTGAGCCAAGCCAAGACCTTTATGGGTACCTGTAATTCCTGCTCCAGGCCTGGCACTTAGTAGGTGCTAAGTAAAGTTTTGAGGGACAGACAGAAGCGAGAAGGAAAGGCTCATGGAAACTAAACCAAAATGGCTCCTGGGGCCCAGAGGAGGCCCTGCTACATTTCACAACATGTTCTCCACCACAACCAGTGTGTCAGAGATGACATTAGGTGGTATACAGGCAGACGTTTTTAATGGTTATATATTTATTTTAATTACTTTTAATTGGGAAACTATTCACTGCTACTATGTTAAATCTGTGATTTCACAACATGATTTCTGAAGATGAGGCAACACTGAAGAAGTGAATTGGTTTAAAGAAAAATGGTACACAATGAACAAGATATGGCAAATTGTGAAACTCAGTCATGAAAGGCAGGCAAGTCAAAATCTTCAGGGTGGGCTATCAGGCTGGAAATCCAGAGAACAGGTGATCCTACAGTTCATGTCTGCAAGCCGTCAAGCTGCAGACCCAGAAAGGACCCAATGTGGCAGTTCAAGTCCAAAAGCCAGCCATCTCCTGCAGAATTCCCTGTTGTTCAAGGAAGGTCATCTTTTGTTCTATTCAAGTCTCATCCATAAACACTCACAAAGAAACTCCTAGAATACTATTTGCTTGCATATCTGAGCACCATGGGCCAGCTGAGCTGACATAAAACTAACCACCACCACCTAGGGAATGAAAGTTCCAGAAGCTGCTGGTGAGGACTGAAGGCCAACACAGAATGGTTTCCCCAACTTCAGTCTAATCAGAATAGTGGCCAACAAACTACTGGAGAAGAGTGACACTGATCTTCACCCCTGGATCCCAGGCCAATCCCCCTCATCACTCTCCTAGTCAGCCTAGCCCCCTTCAAAACTGATCCACAGGTCAGACTTTACCATTCACAACTCAATGGCCCTTTCTCTGACACCGCCCTCCTCCCTCCAAATCACCTGCAGAATAAGCTTCATCTCCCCACCATGGTCTCCAAAGCCCTTCCTGACCTGATGGCCACCAACTTTTTTCGTGTGAAGGCTCCTGATCCAATCATTCTAAACCATGATGCTCTGCTAGAGTGTCCCCTATAGAGCCCAGCCCCCACATCCTTGCACACCTTACATCTCACCCCTGGTGTGCCCAGCCCCCTTCTCGCTCTATCTCATCTGCCCCTCGTTATCTGGGACTACTGCCTCATGAAGCGCTCCCTGATCCCCGCAGACAGAATCATGTCTTTATTTTCTATGTCTCTATCTGCACAGACCTGCATTAAAACACACAATGTGTGACTCTGATTAGTGATTTGTGTATATTGAAAGAAGAAGGAGGGGTCTGTCCCCACCTTCATGTGACCACTGGCTGAGCTACTTCCACTTGTAGACTGGGAGCTCTTTGTGGCCTTCTGGGGACATATATTGGGAAACAAATGTCAGGATAGAAGGCTGGTAAACGAATGGCTGCAAGGCAGACAAATGATGAATGGGGAAAAAAGTCTTAGCTTCAGAAGCCCACACACCTCTGCATGGACAGGGCCTGGACATTAAATGAAAAGCTGAGTGGCTCACTTGGCCTGGCCTACAAGCAAGCCCAGGAAGCTCCAGTTCCAAAGCTCATCCGGAAGATTCCTCTGAGGCTGCCCCAGGGGCTTGCAGGAGCCAAATCCTGACCCACAGCCAGCCTGGCGCCTTTAATGCTCAAGGGCTCTCCAAGACATGGATTAAAGAGGGATCCGGTCGTGCCACGGCTGGCACTCATCTCTCCCTTAGCAGGGCCTGACCAAGAGCACCCACAGGCCATCTCTAGGGAAATGCACAGGGCTTGATTTTCAACACCATCGCTAGAAACGGGCTGCAATCACACAGCTTATCTTTCCCAAAGGCCAGGAGTCAGTGACACCTCCAAGAATATGCTTAGTGAAGCCCTGGAATGAAATGAACTGGCAACACGATCAACACGATCCTTTCCTGCCTGGGCTTCGTGCCTTCTTTTAGCTTCCTGCCTGTTCACTGCAAAAAACCCTAAGTGTAAAACCTGTACCTCAGAAATGTCCTGGTGTCATGGTCAGCAGCTGATCGCCCCGGGCACAGTCAGGAGATGGAGCCCGTGTCGCCCGTGCCTGCAGCAGCTTCTCTACATGCCTCTCTCTGCTCTGCTTCCCTCTCATTCCCTCCTCTTCACCCTGTCATGTAAATCAGGGCTCATACCTTCTCTCTCAAAAGCCATGATGTTCTGGAAAGCCTTGCCTCATGTCCTCTGTCTCCCCTGAACAAGGGATCAGACACAGGATCAATACGGGAGTGTGCCGCTCTGCCTGCCATCCCGTTCCGCTGTTCACAGAGCTGTGGGCATGACTCGGGGCCCAGACCCACTGGGCAGCAGGAGCCACGCATGAGAGCTCAGGAGAGGCAGGCAGGAGTCCAAGCCCAGCCTTGTCCAGGAGCCCAGCCCCTCCCCTGGGCATTGTAGCAAACCCCCTGGGAACTGTGTTCACCTTCCCTCAGCTCTCCCGGCACCAGCAGCAGGGACAGGAGCCAGCAAGGCCTTCCTCATGCAGCCTGACTGGAGCAGACCACGTGTCAGGACTGGTGTGGAATTGCATCCACCTTCCAGAAGGGCTCAAGCAGAACCAGCTTCCAGAGCAGAGGTGCTCAGTGGTGCCACAGCCCAGGAAACTGAATGACAGACCAGGAGCTGCGGTCCCCTTCCCTGACATGAAGAAGCTTCCCTTCTCAGGGCCTCATGCTCCCTCACCGGGCCACAGCGTGTGTTTCAGAGAAGTGAGGGTGAGGACGTGGGCCTGTCACTTCCAGGAAGCCCCATTATCAGCCTCAACAGCTCAGACCACATCGCAGGGACTGTCTGGGGTGAGCTTACTCAGGGTGAATTACACAGCCCTGTTTCAGCAGTGGCCTGGATAGGGGCTGATTACCCTTTGAACACAGTTTCGAAAGGGAATTTCAGAAGTCAGCCTCATTCTCCCTGATGGAAGTTGAAAGCTTCAGGCGGATGGGGGTGAGGGCTGCCTGCAAGTGGCTAGGGTGACGCACTATTGATGATTTAATCATCCATTTTTCTCTGGGGCTTATTCTATGGCTCAGCCAAATCAAGGGTTTGGGCACTGGGCAGGAGGGAGTAAGGCATCCGTCAGACCAGGAAATGAGGAAGAAAGAAGAAAAGAATGAAGTCAGGGTCTATACAGCAGAGCTATCTCAGGATGCAGCTCCCTCCACTAAGGGGAAAGAGTTGGACAGCCTAAGGTCTGAATCCTAGTGCCACCAATGAATGCCCTTGACCAAGCTATGCCACCTGTCTGTTTCTTCCTGTGTTATCTGGTGATAAATAGTATTTCCACATCGACTGGTTGTGAGGATCAAATGAGTTAACAATGCAAAGTGCCTGGCACATATCAGACCCTTGATAAATGGGGTCACTGCCCCCCTTGACCTAAAAGGCACAGAGAAAATTAATAGCCACTCTGTTTGAAGTGAGTGTTATTTCCGTTCTGTATATTTTGGCTGAGCTCCCTGGCAGTGGGTGCTGAGGGCAGGAAGATGAGAAGCAGTCAGTAAAGTAAACCATGGGGGAAGTGTCCCAAAGTCCAAGTGAAGGAGGTGTTCTCTGTGCAAGAAGATAACAGACAGAACCGAAGACTGTGGAGAGGTGGTGTCAGATGAAGGCTTGGGCCCACAGAGGTCACTTGTGACCACACAGAAGCAGTGCCTGGGATGGTGAGCATCGCCTGACTGGAGAGCATCTGAGTTTGGGTCCCCAGAAGCAAACTCTTGAGATAAAGATTCAAGTGCAAGGGGTTAATCTGGGAGGCTCAAAGAACATCAGTAGGGAGTAGGAAGGCAATGCAGAAGGGAAGACAGCCAATAATGGGGATTATTAGGAGGCTTCCACATGGAGACTGGCACTTCCTCTTGCAGGGAATCCGTAAGAAGCAATGTGGGCCTTGGGATTATGCCACCATGAAACAGGGGACAGAGTATCCATACGATACTCCCATCCATCTTCAGTTGAGGGCAGCTCCCAGGTGTGCTAATTTCCCAGCACTTCCTGTCTGCTGTGAGGGCAACCAGAGCATGGCCTTTGACGTTCCAGAAAAAATAAAAAAACAAAAACAAAAAAAACCTTGGGCACAGAGGGCAGATGTAGGCAGAGTCTCCTAAAATGGGAGGATCTGAAGGGTGTGGACCAGCCACAGCCAGCGCCTCCTACATAGGAATTCCATGAGAGAACAAGAGAAGAGGAGGTGCAAAGAGCAAGCACAGGTAACTATTTTTGAAGAGTTTTGCTTCAAGGAGAACAGAGAAACGGTGCAGGAGACAAATGTGGGGCACAGAGATGGCTGTGCAAAGGTGGGAACTATCGCAGCACACTCGAGAGTTGGTAGATACAGTCTGCCTGGAAAGGAAACATTAACAGAGCGGGAGTTCTACTCTGAGGAGATGATAGGGAATGTCTTCTAGTACCCAAGGAGGGGGGGGTTGCCATTATAAGGGGCCCGCAGAGTTCACGCACAGCATCGGGAGGCTCATGGGTACCGCCAAGGGAAGCTGGAGAGCGTGGCAGAGGGTACACAGACCAGCTCCATCCTTATCTGTCCCATTTTCTGAGATTTAAAATGCATGGTCATTAGGTTTATAGAAGCTTCATTCACAATTGCCAAGACTTGGAAGCAACCAAGATGCCTGCCAGTAGGGAAATGGATAGATAAGCTGTGGTCCATCCAGACAGTGGAATACTATTCAGTCCTAAAAACAAATGAGCTCTCAAGCCATGAAAAGGCAGGGAGAAACCGTAAACGCATATTGCTAAGCCCAGTGTTACTAGGAAGCCAATCTGAAAAGCTATATACTGCAAGGCTCTAACTATAGATACCCTAGAAAAGGCAAAACTACAAAGAATGTAAAAACATTAGTGGTTATCAGAGGTAAGAGGAGAGAAAGGGATGAATAAGTTTAACACGGGATTTTTAGGACAGTGATGTCACTCCGTAGGATACTACAATGGTGGAACATGTCATGATACGTTTGTCCAAACCCAGAACGCGTGCAACACCAAGAGTGAACCCAGATGTCAGCTAGGGACTTCGGTTAATGATAACATTTCAATATTGGCTCATCAGCTGTAACAAATGTACCCCATTGATGCAAGATATTAATAGGAGAAGTTGGGAAGAAGAGTGAGGGGCTGTATGGAACTGTGTACTTTCTGCTCAATTTTTCTGTAAACCTAAAACTGTCCAAAAAAGTAACATCTATTAATTTCTTAAAAAGCCAAACAAATTATCAGCAAAGAATAAGTACGGAATAAGTTCTGAAGAGTTGAGAGAGGGAACACGTGAAATATTCATCTGGGAGAGTGGGAGCGAGGGTGGTGGGAGGGCCAGGAGGCAGAAAGGGTCTACAGGATGTTGGCAGCCAGATCACAGACACACCAGCCCCAGCCTGGTTGTGTGTATTTCTCCAGCCAGGTGCAACGGCAGGTGCACAGCGGGGAGGGAGCTGGGTTTAACCAGGACTGGGTTGTCCTAGACACGTGGGCTTCTTCAGATGTGCTTTCCCCCACCCCCACCCCTGTGCTCGGCATCGCTCACCTACATCACTGTAATCTGTAATGCCCTCTCCCTGGTTCCCTTCCTTTGAGACTCCCGTCCATCCCCAACATTACTATCAGAGGAAGTTTCAGAGAAAACTCACCCCAGAGGGTCACTTCCCCTCTTCACCATCTCCGCTGGTGCCCAGCTGCCTTACAGGATAGACACCAGGCTCCTTCCTACGTGACACACAAGGAAACCTTCAGCCAAGGTCCAAGCTAGCTCTCCTGCCTCGTCTCCCCATCCTCCCCACACCCTCTGCTCCTGCCACGCAGAGTTTCTCAAAACACGACTCTGCTTTTGCACACACTGTCTCCTCTGTCCACCCTGTCCTGACCCCCTTCTTTGCCTTTATCCTCAACACCCAGCCCATGTGGCCACTCCCTGCAGCGCTCCCGCAGAATGCACACGTAGCCTCTGGCAGCAACAGTCTGTGCTCTCGCGGTTCTGGGCTCCCATTTCTATTCCCGCAGCTACGATGGTGCAACAGAAGGGCTTGTCTGCCTTTTTGTTCAACTAGACCAGGAGCTTCTGGGGGCGGAAGACATCACATTGTTCACCTCCCCCCACAACCAACATAAAGCCAGACACATCATGGGAGCTCAGGAAAGTTTGTGGAGTGACTGAGTGAATATAAATGGATGGAAACACCACCCAGCCTAGCTCCCACCCAAACTAGACATTGAAAGCAGCATTTGCTTCTTCTCTTGAACCTCATATTCTCGTGCAGAGTTATTTCTGAAGCATCACTTGCTGGCAGCTGCCAGCTCTGAGAAGGGCACAGGGGCTACATGGGGCTTGGCCCTGAGTGTGCCGCTGCCCACCAGCTCTGCAGCCACTGCCACCGTGCTGTGCCCAGCAGAGTTCTGTTTCTGTCACGGCCTCACGCACTGCTGGGAGGTCACAGTCAGGTAAAGCGCACCGAGGATTTCAACATTGCTGACACACAGTAGGTGCCTAATTACTGCCATTTAACTCCCTTCCTCGAGGAAATAGGACAATTCTTGTCAAGAAGTCTGCTCTTTCAATCTTGTTTCGGGAGCAGTCATTCCTCCAGGTGATAAAGATAGCTCTAGCTTCTGCTTTTTCACATGATAGAGTAAAAGGCAACCCTAACTTCAGATCCAGGTGTCTTGGCCATTCTGAAATGAAAAGGCTGTCACTAAATCACAAGGAATATGAGTTATGTCATTGTCTTCATCACTGGGAAGAAGAGTGATAAATCTGTCACCATTAGCTTCAGGAATTGGGCCACCTTGGCCAACACTGCCAATGACCTCCACTCAGCAGATATGTCGCATGCAGCTGTCTGCCTGACTACCCCACCTCTGCATAGACCAAACTCAGGTTCAGCCCACACAAGTTGTGCTTTCTCTGTTCTCAGCTATGGGGCTCTGCAGCAGCATTAGAAGAGCACCCATGGAAAGCTCTTCTGGTATCCTAGATCCAGCAGCCCCAGGGGAGAAGACCAGGTTCTTCTCCTGGAGTCTGGAGTCTCTGCTATCAGACCCTGGGGACCCACTTGGCTCTAGGTGTTATGCATTCAATCCACAAAAATGCCCTGAGCATCCCCTGTGGATCAGGCCTGGACATGACAGAGATATTAGTGCCGGATAGCCACAGAATGTTCCCTCTAGAAGCTGACAGACGAGCAAGGCAGGAAATACACACACAACCAAACATAACAAAGGGAAGCACAGCATACTGAGGGAGTATGGAAGACAGGAGCCTAAGCAGGCTGAATGCATCAGGGAAGACTTCCTGGAAGAGGTGATGGCCGACCTCTGTCTTAAAAAGTAAAGAGGCCTCATATCCACTAGGTTGACTACTATCAAAACAAAACAAAACAAAACAGAAGATAACAAGTGTTGGCGAGGATGCAGAGAAATTGGAATCTTTGCGCACTGTTGGTGGGAATGCAAAATGGTACCACCACTCTGGAAAACAGTATGATGCTCCTTCAGAAAATTAAAAATAGAACTACCATATGATATAGCACTTCCACATCTGGGCATTGTCTAAGAGGATTGAAAGCAGGGTCTCAAAGAGATGTCTATCCACCCAAAGTTTATAGCAGCATTACTCAGCATAGCCAAAAGGTGGAGGCAACCCAAATTTCTCTCAATGGACAAATGGATAAACACGATGTGGTATATACATATGGAGGAATAATATTCAGCTTTTAAAAAATGAGGAAGATTCAAGGGCGCGTGGGTGGGTCAGTCAGTTAAGCATCCAACTTCGGCTCAGGTCATGATCTTGCAGTTGGTGAGTTCAAGCCCCGCTTGCTCCAGAGCCTGGAGCCTGCTTCAGATTCTGTGTCTCCCTCTCTCTGCCCCTCATCCACTCACACTCTGTCTCTCTCTTTCTCAAAGGTAAATAAACATCAAAAAGAAAATTTAATTTAAAAATGAGGGAAATTCTGACATAGGCTACAACATGGATGAACATTGAGGATGTGATGCCCAGTCCACAGTCACAATAGGAAATAAGGTAGTCAACCAAGAGACAAGTACTCTGTGATTCCACTGATATGAGTGGAATGTGGATGCCTGGACTAGTCAAATTCAGAGAGAGAGGAAGTAGAAAGGTGGCTACCAGTTCACCCTTGAAAACAGTGTGCAGGTTCCTCAAAAAATTAAAAATAGAACTACCCTATGACCCAGCAAGAGCACCACTAGGAATTTATCCAAAGGATACAGGAGTGCTGGTGCATAGGGGCACATGTACCCCAATGTTCATAGCAGCGCTTTCAACAGTAGACAAATCATAGAAAGCCCAAATGTCCATCAACTGATAAATGGATCAAGATGTAGTTTATACATACAATGAATACTACTTGGCAATGAGAAAGAATGAAATTTTGCCATGTGCAACATGGATGGAATTGGAGGGTGTTAGGCTGAGTGAAATAAGTCAGTCAGAGAAAGACAGATACATGTTTTCACTCATATAGGGAACTTGAGAAACTTAACAGAAGACCACAGGGGAAGGAAAAGGAAAAAAATAGTTTCAAACAGAGAGGGAGGGAGGCAAACCATAAGAGACTCTTAAATACAGAGAACAAACTGAAGGTGGATGGGGAGAGGGGTGGATGGTGGAGAGGGAATCTACTCCTGAAGTCAAGAGCACACTGTATACATACAGTATACACTGTATGTTAGCTAATTTGACAATAAATTATATTTAAAGGGAGGGAGGGAGAGAGGTGGCTGCCAGGGGCTGGGGAAGGGGGAACAGGGAGTCAGTGTTTAATGGGGATGGAGTTACAGTGGGGAAGATGAAAAATCTCTGGGGATGGATGGTGGTGACAGTTGTACAGCCACGTGAATGTACTGAATGTCACCGAACAGTACACTTAAAAATGGTTAAAACACGGACGAATGGAACAAGATGTGGTTTATCTATATGATGGAATACTACATGGCAATGAGAAACAATGAAATCTGGCCATGTGTAGCAACATGGATGGACCTTGAGGGTGTTATGCTGAGCGAAATAAGTCAGGCAGAGAAGGACAAATATCATATGTTTGCACGTAGGAGGATTAGGAGGAACTTGATGGAGGAACAAGGGGGAGAAGAAGGGTGGAAATGGTGGGGGAAAGGGAGAGAGGCAAACCATGAGAGACTCTTGAATGCTGACAAAAACTGAGGACTGATGGATGTGGGGGGGAGGGGGGGATGGGCATGGAGGAGGACACTTGTGGGGATGAGCACTGGGTGTTATGTGGAAACTAATTTGACAATAAACTATTTGTAAAAAAAAAAATGGTTAAAACAGCAAACTTTATGTATGTGTACTTTACCGCAATTAAAGTAATAATTAAACAAACAAACAAAGAGGAGTCTCCAGGGGATCGCATTTCTGGAAGAGGCACTGTGATAACTCACTCTCACTGCATCCCAACACTGCATCAGAGTTGGGAGAGTAGGCGCACTTGTCCTTGGAGAGAGCAGGAGCAGACTGCAGGGACAGCTGTCAGTGCGTCGTCAGGGTCCTCAGTTTATTCTCCTGGGCTTTGGGGGCTCACCCAGCACTGCATGTGCTCTGATCCACCCACAGAGCTTCTGCCCTGCTCTGCCCAGTGCATGGGCCCTTCCACACCAGCCCCGAGGAGGACACGGTGCCCTCAAAGAATAAGAAGTTACAGTGGGACCAGAGGTGCAGGCAAGTGTGAGAAAATGCTGAAATTAAGAGTAAAAGTAGAAAGGCCCCTGGGCCAAGGTCAGGAGAGGAAGGCTGCTGGGGACAGCATGGAACTTAAAGGGAGCCCTGTGCCCACGGTCCAGGTAGACAGAGCCAACTGAGTCTTCCCACAAAACAAACTGAGAATCACAGGGAATGTCTGATGTCTCCTTCACTGCTTGGCCGCCCAGGAAGGCCAACGGCACTGTCACCTCCACCCAGCAGTCCCCGTGTCCTTGTGGGTCCCAGTAGTGTCCAGGCAGAAGACGCCTGCTGCTGCTGACCACACATTCTGTGGCACTAGGCTGAGCGCAGGATGGGGATTGGGAAGGCTTCTGATGTCTCTGAGCACAGTGTCCTGGAGCGGAACCCAGGCATCCCCTACCACCGTCAGGGTACCCCCTCACGCACCCTGGAATGCTGCTTCCTGATGCCAGGGCTGAATGGTGCTCATCCTTCAGGACTCAGTTCAAATGTCACTGCTTCTGAAGGTGCCCTTCTCTCTACGTCCTCATCAACACTTGTTACTTCTTGTCTTTTTGGAGCCATTCTGCCCAGTGTGAGGTGGTATTTCATTGTGGTTTTGATTTGCATTTCCCTGATGATGAATGACATTGAGCATCTTTCCATGAATCTGTTGGCCGTCTGTAGGTCTCCTTTGGAAAAGGGTCTATTCAGGTCCTTTGCTCACTTTTTCAAATTGGATTCTTTGTGGTTTCTGGTGTTGAATTGTATAAGCTCTTTATATACTTTGGATATTAACCCCTCATCAAGTATATCATTTGCAAATATCTTCTCCCATTCAGTACATCATCTTTTTGTTTTATTGATGCTTTCCTTCATTGTGCAAACATTTTTTATTTTGGTGTAGTCCCAACAGTTTATTTTTGCTTTTGCCTGAGGAGACATATCTAGAAAAATGTTGCTAGAGCTGATCTCAGAGAAATTACTGCCCGCACTCTCTTCTAGGATTTTTATGGTAACAGGCCTGACATTTAGGTCTTTAACCCATTTCGTGCTTATTTTTGTGTGTGGTGAAAGTAAGTGGTCCAGTTTCATTCTTTTGCATGTAGCTGTCCAATTCTGCCATCACCATTTATTGAAGAGACTGTCTTCCTATTGTATATTCTTGCCTCCTATGTTGTAGATTAATTGGCCATATAAGTGTGGGTTTATTTCTGGGCTCTCTATTCTGTTCCATTGATCAATGCATCTATTTTTGTGCCTGCCCATACTCTTTTCTTTTCTTTTCTTTTCTTTTCTTTTCTTTTCTTTTTTCTTTTCTTTCCTTCCTTCCTCCCTTCCTTCCTTCCTTCGAGAACTTTGCATTTTTCCATTTTATTTTTTTTATTTTTTTAATTTACATCCAAGTTAGTTAGCATATAGTGCAATAATGATTTCAGGAGTAGAACCCAGTGATTCATCCCCTACATATAACACCCAGTGCTCATCCCAAGTGTCCTCCTTAATCAAGCCCCGTCCACAGTGTTTTCATCACAACAGCTTTGTAGTATATCTTGCAATCTGGAATTGTTATACCTCCAGCTTTGTTCTTTTTCAAGATTGTTTTGGCTATTCAGAATCTTAGGAACCCTCACACACTGCTGGTGGGGATGTAAACTGGTACAAAAACAGTATGAAACCACCATCAGACAAGGATGGAGGTTCCTCACAAACTTAAAAATAGAAATACCATATGATCCAATAATTCCACTACTGGGTATCTATCCAAAGAAAATAAAAACACTAACTTGAAAATATATATATGCACCCTTATATTTATTGCAGCATTATTCACAATAGCCAAGGTATGGAAGCAACCTGAATGTCCATCATTAGATAAATGGATAAAGAAAATGTAGCATACACAATGGAATATTGCTCAGCCATAAGAAAAGAATGAGATCTTGATATTTATGACAATAAGGGTGGGGCTAGAGAGTATTCTGCTAAGTGAAATAAGTCAGACAGAGAAAGACAAATACCACAGGATTTCACTCATATGTGAAATCCAAAATACAAAACACATGAAGAAGCAAGCAAACAAAACAGAACTAGACCTGTAAATATAGAACTAGACATGTAAATAAACTGATGGTTGCCAGAGGAAAGGGGATGGCGGGGGGGGGGAGCAAAATGAGCTAAGGGGGACAGAAGATATAGGCTTCCAGGTACAAGATGAGTAAGTCACAGGAATGAAAGCGATAGCATAGGGAACACAGGCAAATGATGTTATAATAGCATTACATAGTGACAAATGGTACCTACACTTGTGGTGAGCACAGCATGACATATAAAGCTGTTGAATCACTGTGCTGCATACCTGCAACAATGTAACACGTGTGTCAACTATACATACATAAAATGTCACCGCCTCTGAGAGGCCCTCCCTGACCACCCAAGCTGTTTTCTCTGACATTCCCTACTCCTTCCCTCTACAGAGCTCATCCCTCTCCTTAATTATCTGTCCCACTTACATTATCTCCCTTGATTCACTCACTCATTTCCTTTCTGTCTCCTCTATCAGCATATAGTTCCGTGACAGTTGGGCTCTTGCCTGTCATTTTTGGCCAAGCACTCAGATTCAGTACTTGGGCACACAGAAGTCAAAAAATATTTGTAGAATCAATGAACAAATGAATATTATCTACCCAGCACTTTGGCACCTGTCGTCTCATTTGATCTATCAGGAAATTGCTTTGGGATAGGAATTACTGTCTCCACTTTATAGACGAGGAAAGTGAGCCCCAGGAAACTGAGTGCCCATCATACAGCGAGGCAGTGGCAGGGCCAGGATCCCAAGCCACATCTGTCTGAGGGTCCTGCAAAGCCCAAGGGGACACAAGAAGCAAATGAAAGAGTGTGTACATGAGCACATGCACGTGTGTGTGTGTGTGTGTGTGTGTGTGTGTGTGTGCGCCCCTAGGCCCAGACCTGGCTCCATCTCAAAGGCCCAGGAGTTCTTGGAAGAGAGAGACCTCGTCATTTTCATACCTCTATGTCCAGAACATGCCACGGGACTTTCAGCTGAGCTTTAGTAACTGTTCGCTGAACGATTACTCAAGAGCTGCTTACCCGTGAGCGTTCATTGTTTGAAGTCCCTTTGCTTTTCAGCATGTATGTCAGGGGGGAGAGAGGGAGCCTCTAGAGACTAGCTTAGCAATCATTTGGGGCTAATAAATGAATGTGCTTACATGGAGAGCATGAGGCATGGAACCAACACAGTCCTCTGATGTTTCTTCGAGGGCTCTACACACGTCCTGTCTGGGCCTCTCCATCCAGCCTCCGTTGTCACCTCTGCATTGGAAGATGAAATGTGTGTCTGCGTGAGTGTGTGTGTCTGCGTGAGTGGAGTCTTGTGTGTGAATCTGGGAGTGTCTGTGCATATGTACGCGGACCTGTGTGTGATGTATTGCCGGGCCCGTTTACGGCTATGAATCTACATGTAGATCTGTGTGCGTGCGTGTGTGTATGTGTGTGTGTGTGTATACTGCCTCCCCCTCCAGACTATAAAGTCCTGACAAGAGACAGGCCAGGTGTTCTCTTTTCCATCACTGGCCACTTCCTGGGTATCTAATAAGTGCAACTGATTAATTTGTTAATTAGCAGATGAACGCAGGGCTCGCCCTTCCCCTGGATGCCTGTCCACACAGCTTCCCAGAGTCACAGTGAGACAGCCCCCACCCCTCCACCCCAAACCCATCTGGCCCAGCTCCCTCCATCCGTGGACCGTGATACTCCCCCCCTGAAAAGTTCTCCAGGGTCTGCTCAGGATGGTGGTACAATCCCCAGCGGAGGCCGGTGCTCCCCGCCCCCTACGCCCTCCACCCACTCATGCAGGGCACGTCCTGCGGTCAGTGCAGAAGGAGGCACTGTCTGCAGAGTCCCCAACACTGGCTGCCTCTGTCCTCACCAACAACCGCGGACTGTTCCAGCCCCACAAACACTTCCGTGGCTTTGTCCCCATTAAAGGCACAATCTTGCTCAACCAATTAATGAAGCACCTTCTCTCCCACAATTCTTAAATTTCCCCAGAGCCAAATGTAAAGTGTATACAATTACACAGCTCGCAGTTTGATAAAGGAAGCCTGGCATCTTTAATAATTCTCAATGAAAGAACATCCTGAGAAGGAATTGTTTAATTAAAAGACAACAATGGGATAAAAAGCAAATAAAAAGGAAAGAAAGAGAGGAATCACAACTATTAATTTAGAACTAAACAAATACTCTCCACTTGAGGTTCCTTAAATACCTTCCTAGAGTTCAGATATACTTGTTTAACATGCAAATGTCCAGTATTAAACACATCTGAAAACTAAGCAACTATACTTTGACTAACTTTGTATCTCCCCATTTAAAGAACAGCAGAAATGTCCCCAGGAACACTGGAATTCCAACTCCAAAGGAGGGACTCTGCTTCTCCAGGAAAGATTTGGGAGGCTGGGGAGCTGGGCTCAACAAAAAGATTGTTTAATAGCTGAGGGCAGGCCAGAGTGCAAAACCCTGCTTCAATGAAATGGAGTTATGTACATTTCCTTATTCTTCCCAGTAAGTAAAAACAAAAACACCCAAACACCATACATAAACAACTTAAGATGAATCTAGAGAAGTGGAATAAAGGTAGACCAGCTCAGGACTGTGGGACCTGAGGAATATGGGAACTAGTTCTCCAGGTTTTCTTTTCACTTCATATATTCTAGACTTGGAGCTGAAGAGCTGGCAACCCGGAAATGCCAAAAGGCACAGGCAAAAAAAAAAACAAAACCCAAAAAACAAAACCAAACAAACAAACAAAAATGGCTGCTCCTTCTAGTCAAAGGTCCAGGAAATGGACAGCTTAGCAAGACAGAAAAGTTTTAGATAATACACTCTACCCCAGCCAAACACCACAAAACACAGTGTGGCACTCACCGACACCAGCAAAGGCACAGTGGACCCCTTCAACTTCCGCCTCTGCAGGCTGTAACAAGTTTCCTTTCCCCAACCAGGATGATGTCATAGGAGATTCAGCAGTGAGTCAGGGTATTTACCACCACCCCGGGATAAAAAGGCCACCCTCCTCTCCCCCTGTGGAGGCCAGATGGGACCTCAGGAACATGGTGTTAAGATTCCCAAGCAGTAACAAGAAACCTACACCTCCAGATCAACAGAGGCTGGGAAAGGATCCTGCCCTAGACTTTAGCCTCCCCTTACCATTAATGAGACGACAACCCCACCCCAGAGTGGTATCATAAGGAACCAATGGAAAGAGAAGGTTTAAGTAAAACCCAGAGCCTCATAACATAGTACCCAAAAATGTCCAGGATTCAAATGAAAATCACGATTTATACCAAGAACCAGGAAGAACACAAACTGAATGAAAAAGATCAAGCAATAGATTCCAACAGGAAGATGATGGAAATGTTAATAACAATCTGGCAGAAATTTTAAAGCATCCATCATACAAATGCTTCAATGGGCAATTGCAAATATACTTGAAACAAATGAAAAACTAAAAAGTCTCAGCAAAGAAATATAAGATATTAAGAAGAACCAAATGGAAATCTTGAGCCAAAAAATATAATAGCTGAAAATAAAGCTCAGTGGAGGGGATAAACACCCGGATGGAGGGAATAGAGGAAACAGTCAGTGAATTGAAAGCTGGAACAATAGAAATCACCCACTGTAAACAACAGAGATAAAATAAACTGGAGGGAAAAAAATGAACACAGCTTCGGGGACTTGAGGAACTATAAAAAAAAAAAAAATCTAACGTTGTTATCAGAGTCCTAGAAGGAGAAAAGAAAGAGGGTGGGGCTGTAAAAGTGCTTGAAGAAATAATGGTTGAAAACTTCTCAAATTGGGCCAAAGATATAAATCCACAGATTCAAACATATGAGTGAACCCCAAGCAGGAAAAACAGAAAGAAATCCACAGCAAGACACATCAGTGTCAAACTTCTAAAAATTAAAGAGAAAGAAAAAATTTTTTAAAGCAGCAAGAGATAAAAAGTACCTTATCTACAGAGGAAAAGCAATTCAAATGACAGTAGATTTCTCATCAGAGCCACGGAGGCCATTAGGAAGTGACACAACATTTTTCAATTAAAAAAACCATATCCTGTAAAAATATCTTTCAGGACTGATGGGAAAATGAGGGTATTCTAATGTGAAAAAACTTGAGAACTTGTTGCCAGCATACCTACCCTAAAGGCTAAAGGAAGTTCTCTGAGCAGAAAGGAAATGATGAAACAAATACCTTGGAATATCACAAAAAAGAAAAGAACACGGTCAGCAAAAAGATGA
>NW_024081736.1:436415-470249 GCF_003009895.1 Hyaena hyaena
ATTAACAGGCAAAAAGAAGAAAAGTCACATGACTGTATTCATCAAAACAGGGCATTTCACGAATCTCAATATCCATTCATGATAAAAACTCACAGATAAAGGAATAGAGGGGACTTCCTCAACCTGGCAAAGAGTATCTACCAAGAGGCCTACTGCTAATATCATATTCGATGGTGGGAAAAAACTGAATGCTTTCCTCTTTCATTTCCTCCTTATTTGACACGGAACAAAGCAAGAATATCTGTTCTTACTACTCCTATGCAACTTAGTACCAGAGGTTTTAGCCAGTGCAATAAAGCAAAAAATGGAAATAAAAAGCCTACAGATGGGAAGGGAAGAAATAAAACTGCTCCTGTCTGCAAATGACATGATTGTAAAGAAAATCACAAGATATCTAGAAAAGAACTTTTAGAAATAATAAATGAGGTTAGCAAGGCCATATGATACAAGATACACACATAAAAATCATCTATTTTTTATATACTAGCAATGAATATATGGGTACCAAAATTAAAAACACAGTATCATTTACAATTGCAAGAAATAAAAGAAATATCTAAGTATAAATCTAAACAACACACATACAGGACTTGTATGCTGAAAACTACAAGATGCTATTGAAAGAAATGAGAGAGATTTAAATAAATGGAGAGACATATAATGTTTATGGAGTGGAAGACTCAACATCAATTCTACCCATATTGATACACAGGTTTAAGTAATTCCTATCAAAATCTCCACAGGATTTTCCCTAGGTGTAGATAAGATTAATCTAAAAGGCAAAAGAACTAGAAGAGCTAAAACAATCTTGAAGAAAAAAGTAAAAACAATAGAGAGGGAAGAATCAGTCAACTCGATTTCAAGACTTATTATAGAGCTACAGTGATCAACATGGTGTGGTAGTGGTGGTAGGAGAAACACACAGATCAATGGGACAGAATACAGGCCCCAGAAATAGTCCCACACAACTATGCCAAACAGATCTTCAGCAGAAGTGCAAAAGACTTCAACAGAGGAAGAACAGCCTTTTTAAGTTTACTTATTTATTTTGAGAGGGGAGAACAGAGAGAGAGGGAGAGAGAGAATCCCAAGCAGGCTCCTCACTGTCAGCACAAAGCCCAACACAGGTCTCAGTCTCACAAATTGTGAGATCATGACCTGAGCCAAAATCAAGAGTCGGACACTTAGCCAACTGAACCACCCAGGCGCCCCAGAACAGCCTTTTTAACAAATACTGCTGGGGTAACTGGACATCCATAGGCCAAAAAAATTAAACAATTAAAAAATTAATGTCAAACTACGTCTTAGACCGTATACAAAAATTAACTCCAAATGGATCACAGACTGAAATGTAAAACCTAAAACAATAAAAATTTTTTGGAAAACAATATGAGGAAATCTTCAGGACGGAGGCCAAGGCAAAGAATTCTAAGACTTGACACCAAAACATGATCCATACAATTAAAAATTAATAAACTGGACTTCATCAAAATGAAAAACTTCCTGTTCCTGAAAGATCAAGAGACATTTCAAGCTGCAAAGGGATGGAAAAAAAAAAAAAACTAGACTGGGAGAAAAATATCTGCAAACCATATACCTGACAAGGACTATGAAGAACTTCCAAAACTCAACACTAAAAAGACAAACAATCCAATTAGAAAATGGGCCAAAGACATGAAGAGACATTTCCCTGAAGAGCCTTTACAGATGGCAAATAAGCACATGAAAAGATATTCAATATCATTAGTCACTAGGGAGAAGTAAATTAAAACCACAATGATCCATCATCAGGTACCTATTAGAATGGCTTAAATTAAAAAATAGTGACAACATCAAATGCTCATGAGGATGAGGATAAACCAGATCATTCACACATTGCTGGTGGGGATAAAAATTGCCACAGCCACTGTAGAAAACAGTTTGGCAGTTTCTTTTAAAAAAAAAAGCAACCACCACATGACCTAGCAGCTGCACTCCTGAGCATTTATCTCAGAGGAATGAAGATACGTTCATACACAGAAACCTACACATGAGTGTTTATAGCAGCATTATTCGTAATAGCCCAAAAACGGGTGAAAAAGAAAACTGTCTTTAAATGAGTGACTGGTGGGACACCTGGGTGGCTCAGTCGGTTAAGTGTCCGACTTCCGCTAAGGTCATGATCTCATGGTTCGTGGGTTCAAGCCCCACGTCAGACTATGTGCTGACAGCCCAGAGCCCGGAGCCTGCTTCAGATTCTGTCTTCCTTCCTCTCTGCCCCTTCCTCACTTGTGCTCTGTCTGTCTCCAAACCAAATAAATATTTTTTTTAAGTTTTTAATAAATAAATAAATAAACAAGTGACTGGTTAAACACATCATGGTACATCAGGCCATGGAATGCTACTCGGCGATAAAAAGGAATGAACTATGGATACAGGCAACAACTGTGCACAGTTATGGATGCGTGCAACAATCCCTAGGGCATTATGCTCAGTTATGAAGTTTAATTCCATCAGCTAAGTGCTGAATAATTCCATTTATGTAACATTCCTGAAAAGACAAAATTACAAAAATAGAGAACAGATTTACCATTGCCAGGGGTAAAGGAGGGACCAGGCTAAGAGGGGAGGTGGGTGTGGACATAAACAGGGAAACACAGAATCCTTGTCATGGGATTGTTGTGTATCTTGACCATATCAATGTCCATATCCCAGCTGTGATACTTTACTGTAGTTTTACAAGCTGTTACCATTGGGAGAAACTGGATAAAGGTACAATGGATCCTCTTGTATTATTTCTTACATATACGTGTGAATCTATAATTACCTTAAAACAAAAAATGCAATACAAAGAAAAAGGCTGGGGGTCAAGTTCAGCATCCAGGCCATCAAACATCCCTAAAGGTCAGCTGTCTGAGCCTCCAGAAACAGCAGAAACCAGTAACCCAGCTCCTGAGTCTAAATGGCTCATGGCACTGAAGGAAAGGAGAATGAATGAAAGCAGGAATGTCCTTCCATAAGACCACTTCTCCAAGGTCCCCGGATGGCAGAGGATATGCTCCATGGCATCCCATCATGTCCCATCACAGCACTCTGCCTTGACAGGAGGAAGGCATGAGGCTGGGATTGCGAGGGAGATGATGGCAGAATCATCCAGCTCCCGGGGCACAGCTCTGGCTCATGAATACACTGGCAGGATAATGACTATGAAGCTGGGCAACTCTGGAAAGGCCATCCGGCCAAGCCATAGACTCTATGGCTACGTGCCAAGCTGAAAGGCTACCCAGCAAGCCTGTGTCTAAGGTACATTCTGGGGAACCCTAGGTTTACAAGATATTCTAGGGGAAAGGTTTCAATGGTCAAATTAGTTTGGGAACCATTGTATTTTGCATGCCTTTCGGACAACTCATACTCTAACTTAGCATATTAAAGGCACTGAAAAATCCTACCATAAAGAATCTGTTTAACAGTGTTCATGCCAGCCTTTCACAATTTGATTGATCAGAGAACTCTATTGCCATGCAACTTCCTTTTTAATTACAAAAAACACACTTTGAAAAATGATGATCTATTCCTACCTTCCACCGGATTCAAGCAACCCAAAAGAATGGTCACTGGCCTCTGCTTGGACACATGTGGCAGTAAGGAGCTCCATCTCATTAAGCAGTCCCTTCTACCTGTGGACAGTACAGTGGGCGTGGCTTAAAGAACAAAGACTGAAGAAAAATAATCATGTACCTGATTTTGGCTATGGTACAAGAAGGAATGATAGGGCCTTGGACAAATGGTATAATGTTCTATTCCCTCATCTGTAAACTGGAGCTAACATGGTGGGTTTCACATGGTGGGTATGAGGATTCACTAATAATAATGATGATCATCCTGACTTTTATTGATCACTTACTACAGGCCAGTAATGTGCTTGATGGTTTCCACTACCTTAAGAGAAGACATTCCCATGGCCAGAGAAGAAAGCTGAGACTTGGAGATGGTATAGAGCTCCCTGAGGTTACCATCAGCACTGGTAAGTGTCTGCACTGAAATCTGAACACAGACCCATCCAACACCAATGTCTGTGTTCATAAACAGGGTGAGTGCAAAACACCCATCACATAGTGGATACTCAGCAAACATTCTGTCCCTTCTCACTTCTCACTTTCCAAAGCCCTATTAAGAAGGTAGTGCCTGGACTTAAACATTGTACCTCAGTGTGCCCCGCTCACCCCAACAACACCAGGGCTCTCATTAGCTAATGGTGCCTCAGCCTCATTGAGCTTCTGTGCAACCTCCCATGGCTGCCCCTAGGAAGGACCTATCCCAGCCTTGATCCACAATGTGGGGCTCACAAAAGCATCGTCTTCATTTGCCAGAAACCTAAGGGCCAGTCTGGGGATATAACAATTAGCGCTAAATGAACCCGCCAGTAGTTATCTCTTTGTAGAAGCAGGTCTTAATCAGCTTGGGCTGCTGTAACAAAATAGAATAGTTGAGTGGCTTAAACAACAGACATTCATTTCAAAGTTCTAGAGGCTGAGAAGAGCAAGATCAAGGTGTCAAAAGATTCAGGTCCTGGTGAGAGCTCTCTTCCTGGCCTGCAGACGGTTACCTTCCTGCTATACCTTCAGATGGCAGAGAGAAGCTCTCTAGTCCCTTCTTTTAAGAACACTACTCCCATCATGGAGGCTCCATCCACATGACCACATCTCAACCTAATTACTCCCAAAGGCCCCCACCTCCAATACTGTAACAACTGGATTAAGGCTTCAACATATGAATGGAGGTGGATACAAACATTCCATCCATATCAGGGTGTTTCTAAAGGACACAGTCTCGGGGTGCCTGGGTGACTCGGTGAGGCGTCCAACTTCAGCTCAGATCACAATCTCGTGGTTCATGAGTTTGAGCCCTGCATCAGGCTCTGCTGACAGCCCAGAGCCTGAAGCCTGCTTTAGATTCTGTGTCTCCCTCTCTCTGCCTCTCTCCCACTCACTCTCTGTCTCTCACTCTCTCAAAAATAAATAAACATTAAAAAATTTTTAATAAAATAAAAACTAAAAGGACAGTCTCAGGAGTATAGTCAACAGATAGAATTTTTTTTCAATATTTTTAATTATTTCTGAGAGAGAGAGAGAGTGAGTGAACAGGGGAGGATCAGAGAGAGAGGGAGACACAGAATCTGAAACAGGCTCCAGGTTCTGAGCTAGCTCACAGCAGAGAGCCCGATGTGGGGCTCGAACCCACGAACCGTGAGATCATGACCTGAGCCGAAGTCGGAGGCTTAACCAACTGAGCCACCCAGGTGCCCCGAGAATTTTTAATTATAATAGATATTGCTAAATTGCCATCCAAAATACTTATACCAATTTACACTCACCAACAGTGTATGAAAGGGAACATTTGCTTATAACTTCTATATAACTGAGATAGAAAAATGTCCAAGATGTGTTGCTGAATGAAAAAAAATAAATACGTAAATGCATGCTATGACCTAACCTTTAAATAAAACTATAATCACATGACACCATATATGTTGGGAAGGATGGACAGATGTATACTCAAATCGATGATGCTGATTATCTGTGAAGGTGGGAACAAGACTTGTTCACTCTCAGTTGCATAAGGAGTGATCAAGGTTGAAGTTTATAGAACTGTTTTTTAAGTCTGTAAGGAGAAGGAAAATATTCAAGGTACTTAAAAGAGAGAGAGAGAGAATATGATGAGGTACTAAATGTAAAACAAAACTAATGTGAAGAAAATGAAACCAAGTGGTTATTCTCCAGCACACCCCATGATCAGAAACCACCGCTTGGATTTCAACAGAATGAATTCCAGATGAAAACACTACATAAGACTGCAGTTTCTTGACCCAGCTTTAGTGACCATGGCACTTCTATTCTAGCAGCATCCAAATCTCCATTCACGCAGCTAAGTCAATAGCTCCTAAGTTGTCGTTCTATATGAAAGGGGTGCATGCTTACTATTAAAAACAAAGTTAAAATCCCCATATTCATTCCACTCAGAGGCAACCATCATTACCGCTTTTATTTTACTTACTTCCAGATTTGGATCTCTAGGGTAGCTTACATATTTGTAATAAGATGATATGTACATAATAAGATGATACAATCTTGTGGCTTGCTTTTCCCCTCACAGTCTATGTGCTCATCTCCTGCAACCTGGCAAATGTTCATGGAATGGCTGCAGGCATGATACTCCATCACATGGCTATGCCATACTTTCCGGAACCACTCTCCTAATGTTGGCTCTTTAGATTATCACCAGTTTTTTTCATTCCGCTGTTTTGAACTACACCATCCAGTGAGCTTTCTGTGTAATTAGGATAATCCCTTAGGAGAGATTCTTAGAACTGGGGTTTCCAGGTCAAAAAAACATAAGCATTTTTATAGTTCCAGACATTGACCACTAAATCTTCCAGAAAGTCTTCCCCATTATGCAGCGGGAGAGGCAAGAGTTACCAAAGTCTCACCAGCACGGGGTGTTCTGTAATTGAGTGGTGAAAAATGGCATCCTGTCTTAATTTGCTTTGCTTTGATTACAATTGAGGTTTTAGTGGTTTTCCATATGTTTGTTAACAAGCTGCATTTTCTCCTGTGATTTGTTGGATATGATTCTTTGCACATTTACCTACTGAGAATGATCAGTATCATATTTTAGTTTCTCTAAGTCTGCTTTGTCACACTTCCACTACAACTTCCCTATTTACTGACTGCTATTGATGCCCACTTGAAATAATAATAGGTATGAAATTTTAGATCTATGGGGCACTTGACACAAGTGCTCTGGTTTGATTTGCACAACAGCCCTATTTGTAGGACTAATGGGATTTGTAATCCCCATTTTACAGAGCAGAAAGCAGAGGTCTGAAGTGATGAGGCTGATTTCTCCAGATCATACGGCCACTAACTGGCAGTGCTGGGACCAGAAAGTGCTCTTCAGTTTCAAGAGAAAAGGTAGCACAGGGTTATGAGTCCAGGTCTATAGACCAACTCTGCTCTAACCACCTGCACCTCTCTGGACAAGTACAGACCTCTCCAAACCCCAGGGATAACAGCAGCTATAGCTATTTTCTCCGGGGACAAGTGAAAGAGTCAAATGAGATCATGTGCGTGCGAAACCATGCACAGTTCTTGGCTCACCATAACTGCTCTATAAATCATTCATTTCACACACAGTTACCGATGTCATGGGGGCCACTCTGCTTGGCCCTGGGAATACAATGATGAGCAGGAGTTCGAAGTCTGGCAAGGAAAACAAACAGACATACTCTCCTAACTGCCAATCCATGTGGCAGGGCCCTCACAAAAGCACGAACAAGGCCCTAAGCGGGCACAACCCAGACACCCCGTCCCCTCAGCAGGGCAGACTCCATCACTCAAGGTCAAATTCATTCTTCTGAAGTTTCACATTTGAGCAGTCTGGCTCCTCCAGCCCATTGTCATCCATGAGGGGTCATCAGACCAAACAGAATGACTCTCATAAATTTTTACATGCCCCATCCATCAAGCCCTCTCTCCATGACTCTGCTCTCAGCCAGAGGAGCCTACAGTTTGCCTCATAATATGCGTCTCTGATTCTCTCTGCCCAGAGACCCAGCCACCCATCCTCAGCGTCTGGCGCTTCAGGGTCTGCAGAGAGCTATTCCTCTAGGGTCTCAGTCCCACACTGCACCTGGCTCCTGGGGAGTCAGGAGGGATGTTAGGGGCTAACCTTCAGCATTGCTGAGGGACTAGGCTCTGAACTAGTCATTTAGTCTGACTCTACAGAGACTCTGATGCACAGGAAGAGGCCAGAGCCCAGACACTACCATGAAGGGAGATACGGAGGCAGCGCCGCATTACAAAAACACGTGAGCTCTCCATCAAAGAGATCCTGGCTGGCAGATGACTCAGGACAAATGACAGGCTCTCTGTGCCTCAATGCCCTACATCTGAAACCAGAACTAAAAACAGATCTTGCTTCAAAGGTCTACCGTGCAAATTATCGCCATCATGTACATAACTGAGGCCCTAACTGTCCCAACAGCATTCAAACTGTAGAGTAAGAAGAGCTACCAATTACTGAGCCCTTCCTATGTGCAGGAATGTAGTTTAAGCACATCTCATATATCATGCTAATAATGTCTTAGCATAACCTCATTCAATCATTTAGCCAAATATTTATTGTGCATTTTTCTAGGTGCTAGAGATACAGTAGTGAGTGCAACAAATGTCCGTGCTCTGATGAAATATACATTCCAGCAAGAAAGACAGAAAAGACACAAGATAAATAAGCAAAATGTATGATAAGCTATACTGTCATGAGTGTGGAGGAAAGAAATAGCTAATGTCAAGTTGGGGGTTGAAGTTTGAGAAGGTTGGCCAGGGAAGGCCTCACTGGGAAACTGACAGTGACAGTTTGGATTATCGGTAATAAATTCTCTCCTCAACCACGTGGGAGGTGTATACTACATAACTTCACTTCTTTGGCAAATGGGATGTTAACAGACAGGAGACAAGTAAAGGTTAAAACGTTTTTGCACAGGCACTTGCCATCTTATGCTTCTTCCATGGCCAAAAGAGAGCATTCCTTGGGCAGCCACTGTTCCCCCTTCCTTAGCTCCAGATGAAATGCCAGGAAGCAGACCCGAAGGCAGAAAGAGAGCCTACCAAGTCAAACCGGATCAGCCAACCCAGCCAGACTGCAGGGATGCATGATGTGCTGGATCTCAGTGAGATCTGGAGTTATTTGTTACACAGCATTATGTAGTCACTGGTGACTGAAAGAGGAATTTTGAGTAAAGACCTTAAGAAAATGAGAGAAGCAGCTATGTGACTATCCAAAGGAAGACTCTTCCAGGAACTGAAGAAAACAAGAGTAGAGACCCACTTGGCATATTCAAGAGATAGCAAAGAGGCCTGTTTGGCTGCAATGGGGAGACTAAGGAGATGGGCAGTAGGAAATGAGGTCAAAGAGATGATAAATAGCTAGATCAAGTAAGACTTTACCTGCTTGGATGAACAGGTAATTTATCATCCAAACTTAAACAAATTTTTAAAACTGAAGTATAATTTGCATGTAGTAAAATAGATTCTTTTTGTCCAATTCTACTTGTTTGATAAACTTAGACAGTCGTGTAATCAGCACCATAATGAAGATATAGAACAGTTCTATCACCCACAAAAACTCCCCGTGTCTCCTGTAGTCAATGCCCTGAGCCCCGGCAAACACTGAGCAGGTGTCTGCCCTATAGTTTCCAAACATCATTAAATGGACTCATGGAATACAACGACCTTTTGAATCTGGCTTCTTCCACTTGGCATATGCTTTTCAGAATCATCCCATGTTATTGTGTATATCAGCAGTTTGCTCCTTTTCAGTGCTGAATGATACTCCATTGTGTAGATTTACCACAATTTGCTATCCATTCACTGGCTAAAGGACATAGAGAAAGCTGTGAAATCTGTTATTTCCAGTTTGGGACTTCTATGAATAAAGCCACTGTAAGCATTTGCATAGAGCAAACCAGAACAAGGCTGAGAGTGAGTAATTTTTCTGGAGCAAGAAGTGTAAATGGGGAGCACTATAGGCAGACTAGGGAGGGTGTTCACCTGACTTGGGTCAAGGCAGAGACGCTGGCTGTCACCCCTGTGAGATGGGAAGCTATGGAAAGACTCTGAGCAGAGGAAGGATGTGTTCAGCCGACACTGTAGCCGGATCATTCTGGCAATAGGAGGCAAGGGCAGAAGCAGGAAGGCCAATTAAAAAGCTATTGCTGGAATACTGGTGGCTTAGACCAGGGAGCTGGACACCCCAGTGGCCCGGGGCAATCTGATTCCAGATACCTTGAAGATTGAGCCGCCAGAATTGTAGATGGACTAATTATGACGTATGGGAAAAAGAAACATCAAAGACAACACCAAGACTTTTGACCTAAGCAGCTGACAAGAAGGGTGATTGGCCCATTTTACGGAGAAGACCACTCACCCCAGGCTTGGGAAGGAAGACATTTGCTCACAGCCACCCATCAAAAGGGTAGAGCCAGAACTGATGTTCTAACAGCCAGCTGCTTGGCATTACCACCCACTGGCCAATGTCAATGAGAGAAGCAACCGTTCTCCTAAGAGAAATTACGCGTCAGGAAGAATCTTACCATGAACCCAACAGCACAAAACCACCCCAGTCCAGGACTAACCCCTCATGGGGAAGCTGACATGAGGCCCCGAGGAAGGGAGCTGTGCCTTCCCCTGAACTGTTCACTGTCGGAATACAATGCCTGGGGATGGGCAGGGGGACAGGAGTACAAAGTGAGGACAGGCAGACAGAAGAGGCTGGCCACCCTGGCCACACTCCACACTCATCAGCCCACTGAGCCAGTATGCATCAGGGGAAGGAAGGTCAGGAAAGAGGCAGTGCTAGAGCCAGCCGCCACTCTGCCCCCAAGGCCATCCCCAGCAGCATGGCTCCTTCTGAGGCCAGAGGCTGGAGCTGGCAGTGAACTCCCTCTGGGGCCCAGCTGGGAATTCTGGACCCTTCAGTAGTTCCATGTGAGCCCGTGATGCAGGGTATATATAGCTCCACCTGCCCGCGGGCCTCAGCTCAGTGCCTGGAACAAGATTCATGATTTGCCATCTGCAGTAGTCTCCACCATCTACTACCATCCTGGCTCAGGGGCCCAGGTTCCCAAGCGCAAGCGTCAGCCATGGGGGCTGGGAGCCCCTGTGGGTGAGCAATGGCTCTGTGACACAGGCAGCAGAGACATGACTCTGCTGCTGAGCGTGCAACACCATTCAGGGAGGAACAAGGAGCCCCTCATTTCACAGCACCTCACATTCTTCTCAGCCACAGTTCTTCAGAAAGGATATGCCCTACATCCCAAGGGTAGCAAAGCAGAGGGCAGAGTCACCCTGATATGCTGTCCACCTCCCCACACCTCAACCATGTCACTGGGAGGAAGAAAATCCTTACTAAGCACTGTAGGGTTGAGCCCTGCACACTGGGAAATAAATTAGTCATCCAATGATGATGGATGCCGGACACATCCCTCCGCATTCCCACCTCCAACTCTAGACATTTATCACAAATTGTTCATCCTGAACCTCAGAAGGATGGTCCCCTCTGCCATACTTCCTTCGTAAGCACCGCCCTGTGGTGTGGCCTTCAGAGACTATTCTGGCCACACACACACACACACACACACACACACACACACAAACACACTTCAGTCTATAGAGACGTGGAACAAGTCCATTCAGCTGGATAAGGCACCATTCCACTGCCTGACGGACTCTTCAATATCACACTTGAGCAACACAGACTTAGAGACACATGAACTCGGATTCAAACCCTGAACCTGCCACTTGCTGGCTATGTAACTTTGTGCAGGCTACCTAACCCCCAAGCCTCAGCTTCCTCACCTGTAAGATGTCTCTCTTGGGCCGTGAGGAAAAAATATGCTCAGGTATAAACATACCCTGTGGGCAGAAAGAGCCTGCTCTTCTTGCAAAGCTGCTGGCCAGCCCAGTTCAGAGCCTAGGGTGCACCTGCATCTGTGTCCATCCCACACCTGCACACCTCCTCGGCTCTGCAGGCGAGGTCTCAGCCAGCGCAGGGGCTCCGGATGCTCCTGAGAAGGCCCAACACCTGTATCCTTTACCCTGCGGGGGGCACGGCTCACACCCACTTGCTTGGTGGCAGCCTGGCATCCTCTCCCAGGGTGCAGGTCTCTGCTATGAGGACAGCCCAGACAGGGGGCACGCCTCCCACGCCCAATGTACCCGAAGGTCCCAAGGCCCAGCCCTAGCTGGAAGCAAGCAGGCAAGATAGGTAGGGCTGGCTCATTTGTGTCCAGAAAACAGCTCACACCTCACCAGACTGAAAGCCAGGAGCTGTCTATGCCTATCTGTGCCTTCTTTGGTGGGACCCCTACCCCCATCCCATACCACCCAGACCACAGGCACTATCTCAGTCCTTCACTCTCAGACACATGGCTGCACCCAGGCTTGCACCAGGTTCAGCTGACATTCAGCCCCAGTACCTCGCTCCCATGACCTTCCAGAGCCCGAGACAGGGCGCCGAGCCCTTCTGTGTGGCCAACCGTCAGGCGGCACACTGGAAGGCTGGGAGGTGGGGAGGACAGGAAGGCAGAAGGCAGCAAGCAAGAGCTGGAAAGTGAACAAGACCTGCGGCAGGTGACAGGCTGTGACAGGTCCCGTGCCCCCACGCGACTCCACCTGCTGCTCAGATTAATTTACCTGACGAATCAGTCCTGCCCACTTCTGACTTCATGATTTATTAGCATCATTAGACCCAAGTTTTGGGGAAAAAAATTATGACTTACAGAAGCTCTGAACTTCTAGATGAGGGTGTCACCACCTTCCCTCCCAGGAAATTGAAGGAGTGCTTTCAATTCAATGGGCTATGTTTTCACCAAAAGTGATACCCCAAATACCTGGAAAGAAAGCAAATGATCTGGGCACTGGGGCAGCTTCAATATGCCCAAGGAGACCCTGAGGGAAGGAAGGCCAATCCCAAGTTCAGAGGGGCACAATGTATGCCCATTGTCCGGGTGAGAAAACTGGGGCCCAGGGGCACGGAATGTTCTGCCTGAAGTCCCACAGCCAGAGTGGGTCAGAGGATCATCTCCACTACAAAGTGCGTGTTTGTCTCATCGCACCATGCCATATCCCAAGAGCATCATGGATCCATTCACTATTCTTGCCTCCCCTGGCTCTCACTCTGTCCTAGTGCTTGAGACATAACCTCCGAGGCACACATCTAGATTAATTTTTCCTCAAGGAGAGCAGAGCACAAGGGGCCAGCTGCCCCTTACCTGGGGTGTCCTGGGCACACAGAGCCTTCATTCCTTGTTCAGCAAGCACTTAATAAGCCCCTTCCGCATGCCAGGCACCAGGCTGGCACCACAGGAAGAAAGGTGGCCACATTCCCCCTCTCCAGTGCAGATAGGAATCCAGTGGGCAAGACTGACATTATTCAAATAATTATACGACTGATATATGATCGCAGAGGGAGTCATAAGCATGTCTAACAAGCCCAGGTTCCTCAGGGTGCCCAGGAAAGGCTGCCCTGAGGAGTAGCCACCAGGATGGGAGAGAAAGGATGACTGGGGTTATGGTAGTGTGCAAAGGGGGCACAGAGCAATGGGGGCTGCTCCAAGAAGAGGAAGCCAGTATGAGAAAATTCTGGAAAGGCCCGTTATTTCATTTGTAAAAGGAGGGTAATGATACCCACAGCTGGGTGGGGTAGCCCAGACAAAGATGATACCATTCAGGAGCCCAGCACCCTGACCTTTCTGACCACTCCTGGAAATTTCCCACCAGCAATAACCCAAGGAGAAAAATACAACACAACACATGAAGATTGTCACTGAAACACTGCCCCCCCCCAAAAAAAAAAAATTGACTGAAGAATTGGAAACAAGCACGATGTCCAATAACAGGAAACATTAGGTGGGTTATGGAACATCAATTCTTCATCTCAATGCAATCATTAAAAATGATCATTAGGAAGGCTTTGCAACAACACAGGAAATGTTTATGCCAGGATGTTAGGTCAAAAAAGCAGAACACAAAATTGCATCTAGATTATGAGTATCTCTGTCTAAAATAGGTGCACATATGGTCAGAGAATACAGAAAATGAAAACAGCAACTGGGCTAGGCAGTAAGGTTATGAAATTCTTCCTGATGTTGTCATAGTGGTTTTAAAATCAGCAAAATAGGAGTTAGGGTATGAAGAGGGACCTGCCTGTAGGAATAGGCAGGACCTTGACTGCAAGGGTGAGGATGGGAGGAGCGACTCGTCTACAGGTGTCAGGATAGGATCCTGCCTGAGTGAGGATAAAGGAGGGTCCTGCCTTCAGGTGGGGGGTTGAGAGGACAGTGGCAGGAATTCAAGTTAAAGCTCTGTTCCTGGGCTGCACACTCGGGCCAAGTCTTCTACTTCTGATTCCTGCTCACAGGGGTGTCTCTGTGAGGTCAAAGGGCATGTCTAGGCATATAATGGAGCAGGCTGGAGGTTTGAACAGCAGAGTCAGGAGGTGGAGCAGGTATGGGGCTGGGCGAGTTTCCAGGACGAAGTCCTAAGAGTTGGCCGCCAAGATGAGATATGGATAAAAAAGTAAAGGTGCCCAGAGGTGAAGGGGAAAATGAACTGACGGTGGCAACAAAGTAAGGAGAGGGCCGAGCTCCTAGGAGAGAAGGCATCCAGGTCAAGAGAACCCAGACACCTCTGATGGGCTGGGGTCTGACCTGCCTATGGTGACCCCAAACCCTGGACAGGTTACATAACCTCTCTGTATCTCAGTTTCCCCAAATAAAATGGGTACACATTTTAAAAACCACCTCCTGGAATTGAGGGGCTTCAAGAGAGAAGACACAAGTAATGTTCAGAAAGCACCTGGCCTGTGGTAAGCTTCAGCAAGAAGAAGCTGTTATTACAGCCTGCTTGGAATAGAGTTTTATCCACCAAATTGCCCAGTTGTCTCTCTGGGACTGGAAAGTTCCATGACCAAAGATGTACACACATTTGCGCGCACACACACACACATGCATACATACATTTATAGATAATATGCATACACATACCCGTGCAGGCATGCATACATGTACGCATACAGGTGTGCAATACATAATGTGCATACATGCATGCACACACGTGTGCATACATAATATGCATATGCACACACGTGTGCATACATAATATGCATATGCACACACATGTGCAGGGACCCAGTTCTGTCCTCGCCGAGGAGGGAGGTGCAAAGCTGAAATGGCACCAGGCTCCCTCCCCAGCATTTCCACCAGACCCCTCTCTTTTTTCCACTCAGCAGGCTGTTTACATTTTCTTATTTGTCTTACTTCTAGTCTTTTCTGATTTCCCACGTTCTTTGATTTCTCCACCCTGGGTTTACCAGGGGAGGTCTTTGATCACTTTCAAAATCCAGTCGGCACTGTTACGAAAAGGCCCACGCGTCAGAGGGCCATGGCACCTGAGAGTCCATCTGGCTGGGGTTTTGTGCGATGCCGCAGTTTCTGTGAGTTGTTTCAGTGCAGCCTCTGCCTCTTCCCCGCCCACCCCTCCGTCCCCACCGCAGCCCACCTCCCTGTTGGAGCCCCTCCCCTCCTTCCATGCTACGGTCTGGTTCCCTCCTCTGCCCAGCCTGGATGGCCTCCCGCATTCAAGACCAAAAGGTCATTCCACTTTCTCTCTTTGGCCTTTTCTTCTGCTTTTCTCCTGACCCTTTTCTAAGCAAGCATTCCTCCAGCGGTGGTTATAGATTGAGTATCTTTCACAAGATGTACTTTCCTTCCTGTTTATCCTGCTTCCATGTGGCTTCCTTCCTCAGTAAATCAAAACAACCATTCCCTTAACTCCAGCGAGGGCCTCTGCCTGGCACTTACCAGGACCTGGTGAGTGAAGAGAGGAAGGAGCAAATCGATGTGCAGAGAGAAAGAGAAACTCCATGTTCAGGGATGATGCTCTCACCCTTGCCCTGCCAGGCCTGAGCACGGCTTAGAAAGCTCAAGCTCCCAACACACAAGTCCTCGTTAACCTGCTCCAGAAGCCTCTGTCATCAAGCCCAGGGACAATGGCTGCCTTCAAGGTCACACCGACCCTGCAGGTTCAAGGCTCTCTCCGTGCCCACCCCAGCTCCTTCTCATACGCAACTCCACAGAAGGGCATCACACTCACTATTTTGTGTCCCAATGCCACAGCCCAGCTGCAGGCAGTAAGGCCAGGACACGGCAGGACTGGCCTCACCCCAGGGCTCCATCTCACTTGGTCTATGTTGAGGCCTTGGCCTCAGGGATGTCAAAAGCTCTCTAGATGCCTCTAATGGGTGGACTGGGCTGGGACCACTGGGCTTCCCAGAGCAGGAACTCTGGATCGAGATGGCTGGGATCCAAACCCTACTTCCACAAACCACCCCCAGGAAGTTACCAGCTCTCTAGGCCTCAGTGTCCTCAGCTATCAAAAGGAGAATCAAAACAGCACTTCCAGTAGGTAATGAAGAAAATGCTTGTAAAGAGCGTAGCACAAAGTAAGCATTGCATAAATATTTAATATTACCATTCTCAATTTACCCCTGGGTCATCCCATCCAGGTCCAATTCTCTCTCCATTCGGCGCAGCCTCTGCAAAGTGCTTTTCAGATGGAATGGAAAGGCCTCCGGGGTCCATCTAAGGGGTTGAGTTGACTGCTCTAGGTAGTGAGAAAGCTGGTTGGGGTCACAGTACCTGCCATAGGGCTCCTGAAACAACCAAAACAGCAACCACCTGCTGGGAAGGAGGGGTAAATGGTAGGCTGCCTAGACATGATAAGCAGTAGGCTGGACACTAGCCTAAATGATAACAGTGACTTCTACTAGACCTCCAGTCTCTACCACCCAGAAGCCCAGGGTTCACTGAAATGCTCCTCAGGGGGACCAAAGGGACAGCCATAACTGAACTAGGCTGGAACTCTATGTTGGTTCTCATGGCCCACACCTCTGGCTCACTTTACCCAACTAACATTGAGAAAACAAACTGGCTTCACATCTTCCATCTGAACCAAACTCTGAAAGGGTAAACCAGATGGGGTGGATACCTCAATAGCAGCCTGCAGACCCTCAGGCTCAGAGTGTCCACACATGTGACAACTTAAAGAAAGGATCAACCCAATAATCAGGTTTAACAACCAAATAAAATTATTCATTCATTCATTTGTTCATTCAGTAAACAATTATAGAGCCTCCTCTGTGTCAGGCATAGTCCTGGAGTGAGGAACACAGAAACAAATATGACTCAGTGTATCAGTTAGCCATTGCCAAAATAATGCTGTGTAACAAGCCACCCAAAATACACCCAAAATAAAACAACCATCAATTACTCTCTCAGATATGTGGGTTGGTTGGGGAAGATCTGTTCCTCACTGTCAGCCTGTGGGTCAATCAGTTCAATGGCTCTGTTCTGACTCTTGGATTTTTCATCCTTCTGGGACCAGTGGGTTATCCAGGGCTTATTCTTTCTCTTTGTGGTAGAAACTCAGAGGGAGAGGTGGAAACATCAATACATCATAAGGCCCAGGCTCAGAATGGACACATTGTCACCTCTGTATACATGCTGTTGCCACAAAGCAAGTCACATGGCCAAACCCAAAGCTAAGGCACAGGGAAGTATACTCTACCCCCCATGAGGTCACAGCAAGGATATGATGAAGAACTGAGGGTGACCATTCAACTGCTGACACCTAGCCTCTGCCATTCAAGAGTTCCTGCTAGCCTGCACAGAGAATGCAATGTACCAAGAATAATTTAAGCATGAGGACAATCACTGGGGTCATTTGGGACCTGGAGTCCTATCTAGACTGAAGGACACCTGTCTCCTATTCCCTTTCTACCTTTACAGGCATCCTATAAATTAGACCAAGCAATTCTCACCCCATTTGACAAATGGAGAATAGGCAACTTGGAGGGATAAAGGGACTTGCCCAAGACACACTCAGCTGCTCAGTTCTCCCCTATTATTTGCATTTGGTGAACATGTTTATTTGAAAGAGAAAGTGGATCTGGTGTGTGTAGCTTCCCAGGCTAAGAGAAACCAGAGCCAGACTAGTCCAATCAGTCATGCCACTTAAGGAAGTCAAAAAATTCAAAATGATGGGAAGAAGCACTCCTGATAAGGCACAGCCATAATCCACAGGGAGGTACCATCCTTTGGAAAGAAAACAAATTCTACAGGGCCTTCCATGTTCTGAGTAGGTTACAGATGTCGTCTCATCAAATTCTCCCAAGAGCCCTGTGAGGTGCCGTGAGTGCTAGGTCCATGTGATGGATGAGGAAATGGCCAATCATAGAGACTGGAGTCCTTGCCGATAGTCCCACAGCTGGTGAATGGCAAAGGCAAGGCTGCAGGCAGACTCCTTTTGTTGCAAGACCTGACTTGTCACTAAATGCCTTAGATGACTCAACTCCAGAGTCGTCTGTGTCGGCCCAGGTGAGGACAGAACACAGGCGAGGCCAACAAAGAACAGATGGGCTTGCAGAGAATCCTCAAGCACATCCTCAGGACGAGGGGTGGCCCGGCTCCCACTCACAACTTCCTGGAACCGATCTCATTGGCCAGTTGCAGGGATATGTATTCTCTTCCCAGCTCCTCAAGTGAACATCTGTTTTTCTCAAAGCTGTGAATGTCACGTCAAGAATTTCCAATTACCTTCCCCTTGGTTTTATTTAGCATCAGTGTATTGGAGGCATAATTAGTCTGAGATGAAAACCTGTATTGTTCCCTTCTCCTCTGCAATGAAATAGGTTTCCAAATGTGCTAACAGAGAGGCTCCTTCTCCAAAAATGACAAACAGCAAGTGAAGGATGAAAGCAGGAGTGAAATACAGATTGATGACAACCGCGGCTGAGTTGGGGCGGGAGTGGGGGACGCGATGGCGGGATCCGCCACAGAGCTCCTGCTTCAAATCTCACCTCCTCCTTGCCTCCTAACGAGGATGGGCCTTTTCCACAACATAAAAGTGATGCTGATGAAGATGAAAGACCAATTTCCACTGATATGCTTTCTAATGATACATCATCAGAAGGAAGTGCCTCCAGGGACTGCTGACGTGAAGGCATTGTGAGAATTCTTCTCTGTCCCCGCCATGCTCAGAGCCTGAGAGCCTCGGTAGGGGTGTGCGGACTTCACATTGACTCATGTTACTAAGAACTGGAGGGAAAAAAATACACTCAAATCTTTGCACAAGTCAAAAAGTCCCCTGGAGTTCAGTACCTGAGGTACCACAACACAGAGGCTCTCGCTGACCCCAGGTCTTGTGGGAAACTAGACCTTTGGCCTCTGGTTTGTCCCCAGTACTTGTCAGATCAAGTCTTCAAGGGGAATTTATTCCTGGAATGTCTGCAATGATAATGTATTTTCCTCCCATTCTTACAGGCCTATCCCTCCAGAAGAGCCTGAGGAATCACGAAATGGGACACAGGTCATGTCACTGCCTTATAAAAAGCCTCTAAGGACTCCCCATCGCACTTAAAATTAAACCCAGCTCCTCACCTGGGCTGCAGACCGTAGGTGGCATACCCTTGCCCACCTCTCTCACCGATATGTCACCCTCTCCCCACCTCATGCGAAGCCCCAGCCACACAGGTGTCCTCTTTCCACCGTTCCAACCAGCCAGCCTTTATTACCACCTCGGGGCCCTGGAAAATGCAGAGGCCCCCCTTATGAAAGCAAAGGGCTTCACAGGCCTGACCCCACCAATCAGGTCTTAGCTCAAAAGGCAGACGGGATGGCCACACAGTCAAAAGTGGCTCCAGTCACTCCCTGTCACCTCGGCCTGTTCCTAGGGAACTCTTCAGCTTCGATAATATCTTGCTGTTGTTTCTTCCTCTTGCACTTACAAAGTAGGCTCCAGAGGAATAAGACCTCACCTGTCTTATTCTCCACCACTACCCCAGCACCTAACAGGGTTGCAGAGTATCTGACACACAGGACATACTCGGTAAGGCTTGATGGACTCAAGGCCAGTGAGGGAGCTGGCGGGATCTGGCTTATCAAGAGGACCACAAGGTATACGCATGTTATCTTCAGATGACTGAGGAACTGTCACAGGGAAAGAACAGTAAAACTGCCCCGTAGCAAGAGAACACTGATCCAGGGCTAACAGGGAGAAGCCATGAACCAGATTCTTCCTAACATCAAGTACAAGTTCTCTCACTGTGGAGCTGCCCAATGACACAACAGGTTTCCTTAGTAGATGGTGAGTTCCCCATGTCTGGAGATAGGTAAGCAGAGGCCACTACTAGAGTCCATGTACTGGAAAGATGAGCATCTTTCTAAGTTCCTGAGTCCACAACAACCACTGTGGTTTCTTCTGTCTCGGTCTTTTATTTTCACTTCCAGATCACAAGCCCCTGAGCAGGGCATGGCCCTACAGGACCTTGCACCAGGCAGGGTCATGGTAATGGATGGAACACACATGTCCATCAGACATAGAGTGGTGTAGATGCTTCTGACTCTCTGTAGTGAAACCAGGACGTTCTAAGCAAAGCCAACTCCATGGGGCCCTGGGTGGGGGTGGGCACCATCCTGACAGAATGGAGCTTGGAGCCTCCACCTTCCTCCAGGGACACAAGCCTGGAGAGTGAACAAGGAAGGAGAAGACAATCACGGAACACCAACACCTGGACTCCAACTGCTTATCTTGGTAGGTCCTCCCGACAACCCATGAGGGGGTGACGTGACTTCCATACCACAGACAATGAAACCAAGGCTCAGAAAGGCCAAGCAGTTTGTCCAAGTCCTGTAGGGCATCTGGGGAATGGGGAGTTGAGCTCAGGTCTGACAGATGCCACAGCCTTCCGTCCTGCCACTTGGTCCCCACTGGATCAATCACTTTGCTTCCAACCTCAGACCTGTCCGGTCGGAATATATTCTCAAGTCATTCTGCCTTTTCCTCTCCCCATCTTCTGAGACACTGAGGTCCCTCAAATTCCCCCCCCCACCAGGATGAGCCTGTCTGAACTGCACTCAGCTCCCTGTTCAATCATCCACCCCCAGACCCACAAACCCTCCTCCCAGGCATGTGCAGGCACAGAGCTCCCCGCACGCACCACCGTCTCCTTCCCATCACCTGGCAGAAGTGCTCACAGAGGTGCTCAGCTCGGATGTGCCAAATAACCATGGCAGGAAAAGTCACATCTGAATAGCTTCCCTCCCAGCCCACAAACAGGACCCAATAATGGCCCCTGTATCTTCTCCACTTCCTTGGGCTTCCTAGGCTGGTTTCTGAGCTTTTGTGGGGAAAAAAAGGGGGGGGGGGGCGGCGAAAGGAAGGAAGGGGAACAGAAGCAAGAGCACATGTGGACAGTGTGACTTATCTGGAGATTTGGGGAGACCCTGTCTAGTAAGAGACAAGGGGGCAGAGACAGACAGAGAACACAGATTCTAAGTGGTGTTGCTGTGAGTTATGAATTGAATCCTCCAACTGTCTTCAAAAGATATCAGAAAAGAATGCTGCCAGGTACAGCATTACTTTTGCTGGTTTCCCCCCTAATATGTCTTGACTGAGACTAGGATGTGAGACACCACTAGATTCATTTGGATTACAAAGAAATGAAACACCATCTCCTGGGAGAGTACCTATGACTTACTGTGTTGGATGTATTTAGAATTAGTCATGCAAAAAAGCTTAGCTCTTTTTTTCATCTCACAGAAGAGCCTATTGCCTCCACGCCACCCCCTGCTAACAACAACAACAAAAAAAAGACTTTGAGCAAAAACTCTGAAACTATAAATGTCTATTTTAGTACTCGACTATGAAAGAATCTGCAAATATATGTAAATACATTTAATAAAATGTTTTGGTCATGTTAAAAAAACTGAAACCGATGAATGAATGAACACGTGAATGAGAACCTGAAATCCATTGTTTAGCTCACAAAGTTTTAAGTCTTTCCTGCCTATGTTTGAGGATCACAGCTAACTCTCCCTAGGTAAAGGTTTGCTCTATGCGAGGCAACTTTTTACATATATTAACTCATTTAATCTTGACAACCACCTATGAGATAGGTAATAACATTCCCTGCATTTGCAGGTGAGACATTCAACTGAGGTCTCACCATTAGTGAATGACAGAGCCAGAATTACAACTCAGGGAGATGGCTCCAGACCCGTTTGCTTAGACGACTCTAGTAACCTGTTTAGAGATCCAACTTGCTTGCCAAAAACGCCTGACAGAGCCCACTACCCCACCACACAGGGTCAGCCCCGTCCCAGCCACTCCTGGAAGAGGGAGCCTGGGGGCAATTACCCTGGGAGGCCAAAAACATGTGTATATCTTCTAACAGCTTCAGGATAAATAGCAGAAAAATCAACCAAATGCATGCCTTCCCTTCCTTGGCTGTAATCAATAAGTGATTACAAAATGTTATTTCATAGAAACACAATAAAATAACATGACAAATAGGTGTGTGGAAAGGACTGAGCCTCAAATGTGGAGGCTGAGGCACAAGTCAATGCCTCTACCCCCAGAATCTGTCATGTAAATGCCCACAAGCAACAATGCCGCTCTCTTCCCTTCTCCCCAAAAGGGCATTTAGGGAGAAGCACTTCAACACGTAAAAATGCTTGTGGGTTTGAGTTAAACTGAACTAAGTTGGATGAATGGCTTTCTCTACTTCATGGGAAGAAGAGCACACACAGACCACATGGCCAGGGGCTACACCTCACAGAAAGCTATAGAATTACTCACCTGGGAGGCTCAGGCCGTGGCTCAAGTCATCTATCCACCAGCAATCAGACTGTCCCTTGGCGCTAGGTCCAGAGGGGCACAGCTGGCCCAAGGAATGATTCTTCAAGGAAACGTTGAGTCTTCTACTACTCCCTGTCCACCACCAACCCCACATGCCACAGCTAGCTAATTTTCCCATCAGAAAGAGAATTAGACTCTCCTGTGCCAATGTATGTAGAGAGTCCACCCTCAAGGAGGTAGAACATAACTCCCTACTGCTTAAGTGTGGGCTGCACATAGTGACATCTTTCCAAAGAGAACAGTACAGAAAAGGGGAAATGAAGAATAACTTTAAAGCAGAGAAACTTGACAAACACTACCTCAGCCAGGTGGTCAAGGTCAATATCAACAGTGATCAGTCATGTTGATAACACACACACTTGATTTGAAGTGATGAGAATGGCAATTTACCTCTGTGGTCTTTCTCACCCAAATCCATATTCCCAGTCTAATCATGAGAAAATATCAGATAAATCCCAATTGAGGGGTATTCTACAAAATACCTGACCAGGACTCTTCAAAACTGTTAAGGTCATCAAAAGCAAGGAAATTCAGAGAAGTTGTCACCACCAAGAGGGGCCTAAGGTGACAGGATGACTAATGCATTGTGACGCCCTGGATGAGATCCTGGAGATGAAAAAGCACAGCAGGCAAAAACTAAAGAAATCTGAATAAAGCATGAACTTCAGTTAGCAAAAATATATATCAATAATGTCATCAATGGTGACAAGTGTACCATACTAACATAAGATGCTCATAATAGGAGAAACCGGGTGTGGGGTATGTGAGAACTCTCTGTACCGTCTTTGCAGTTTATCTGTAAATCAAAAACTATTCTAAAATTAAAAGTTTATTTTTAAGAATTGGAGTCTCATCCTGAGTTCTATAGAATATGCTTCCAAAACAGTCTTCAAATGTATTCCTTTCTCCCCAGTTATCCAGGACTTCCTCAGTGCTATGTCAACCCTCACCCAAATATTGGCAGCACCCTTCCTCCCTGGTCCCAGGGCCACCATCCAATCTGTCAGGTTCCCGGAGGCCACTAAGAGCTTTGACAGCTCAGATGTGATGAGCCACACCTGTGTTGCAACGGCTCCCTCCATCTTCAGGATTGCGTCTGATCAACAGCATGGAGTCTGGGGCCCCTATGCTTTCACAGCCATGCCGCTACTCTTCCTTTACATCCCTCTCTTTTTTTATTAGCATTGTGTTTTTTTACCTGAGGTATAGATGACACACAATGTTACATTAGTTTCAGGTGTGCAACACAGTGATTCGACTACTCAATACATTATGCTATGCTCACCACAAGTGTAGCTACCATCTGTCACCATGCCATGCTATTATAATACCATTAACTATATTTCCCATGCTGTAGCTTTTATCCTCATGATTTATTCATTCCATAACTCGAAGCCTGCATCTCCCACTCTCCTTCGCCATTCTGCCCAGCCTCCTTACCCACCCTCCCCTCTGGTAACCATCAGTTGTATCTGTGGGTCTTTTTCTGCTTTTTGTTTGTTTGTTTGTTTGTTTTGTCTTTTAGAATTCCACATATAAGTGAAATCATATGGTATTTGTCTCTCTGTTTAACTTATTTCACTCAACAAAATACTCTCTAAGTCTATCCATATTGTTACAAATAGCAGGACTTCATTCTTATTTATGGCTGAATAATATTTCATTGCACGCACGCATGCACAAACCCCACATCTTCTTTATCCATTCATCTATCGATGGACACTATGCTTGCTTCCATATCTTGGCTATTGTAAATAATCCTGCAACAATCATGGGGTGCATATATCTCTTTGAATTATTTTTGTTTTCCTTGGGTAAATACCCAGCAGTAGAATTATTTCTGTCTCTAATTTTTTTTAGGAAACTCCATACTATTTTCCACAGTGGGTGCACCAGTTTATATTCCATCAACAATGCACAAGGCTTCCTTTTTCTCCACATATTTACCAACAATTGTTATTTCTGGGCTTTTTGATTCTAGCCATTCTGACAAGTGTGAGGTGATATTTCATTGTGGTTTTGATTTGCATTTCCCTGATGATGAGTGATGTAGAGCATCTTTTCACATGCCTGTTGGCCATGTGTAGGTCTTCTTCAGAAAAATGTCTATTCAAGACCTCCACCCATTTTTAAATTGGGTTATTTGTGGGGGATTTTGGTATTAAGTTGTATAAGATTTTTTGTTTTGGATATAAATCCCTTATGAGATCTATCCTTTGCAAATATTTTCTCCCACTTGAGAGACTGCCTTTCTCATTTTGTTGATGGTTTCCTTTGCTATGCTTCTATGTGCCTCTCTTCAGGGTACCATATCAAAATATCTATTGCTTTTTCTCCAAAACACTGATGTTCTAGCTCACCTGTGCTTCCCTTCCATCTTCCTACATTTGCTAGTCCCTCACCTGGGGTGGCTTCTCCCCACTGTTTGTGCCTGTCTGGTTTGTGTCTGTTCCTGACTGGTTGGTGCCTGCCCTTCAAGACTCAGATCAGACACTGCTTTCTATAGAAAGCCTTCCTTCACCCCAGATGGATGTGCTGGCATCCCTACACTTACATCTATCCCCCACTGTCTATGGTTGCCTACTTTCCGTGAGGACAGGTACAGTGCTATCACCAAATGCTTATTTAATAATGAGTACATCACTGGAGGAAAAAGATGCAGGAAAAATCATAACCAGCAATCCAGACCTTTTGTTCCTAGGTATTAAATTACAAATTCTACTCTTTAGAACTCCATTATTCTCACTAGAGTCCTATATAACTACATTCCATTATATGGCAATGTAACGGATTACTAGATTTAATTATAACAGGATAATTAATGTCAAGGTATTGCCTGTTTGGACATAAATATTAAATATTACCTTCAGTGTAACTATTCTCTAACTGTGTGATTATCGGGCTTAGAAACACCAGTTTTTTGATTAGAAGAGCCTTTGTCACGAAAGAAGCAATGCCAAGTAGAACACCTGCTTTGCAGGCTGCTACTGGCCCTGAGGCAGCATGCCTCCCTCCTGGCTTGAAGTTGGGCTCCCGGCATCCCTGACCCTGAGATGAACTCCATCTCTCACACCCCCCAGTGCAGACCACCAAACCTTGCCTTAATCTGGCCAAACTGAGCACCTTAGGCAGAGCAATCTCTCAAGGGATCGTCCAGGCCCATTGGGAGGTCCCTGAGTCACATATGCTTTCATGACCTCATTTTCCCTCCAAAACAAGAAGTAAGAACAACTACAAGGAGTAAGGGGCACTGAGAGGCTGTGATAGGCAGAGACAGCACAGCCAAGTCCTGTGGGTACTAAGCTTGCTGTGGAAAAGGAAGGCCCCACCTTGGGACTCCATCCTTCTGGCACACCCTCTCCTTCAGCCACCTTACTCAACTGGCTGGGGCTCCAACCTTATAGTGACTACGATTTCATTCTGTGCCTCAACAAAAACATTGCCTCCTGTGGGTCACCTTTAGGCCACTCTCAAGTGGTAGGACTATGAATATCCACAAAAGCCAAATACAGGATGTGATATCCCACCCTACCCCCTCTCTCACCCTGGATCCAGCCAGGACTCTGGAACAGACATGTCCAAGCCTCCTCTTCGCTTGTAACAGACCTCTGGACAGCCATGTGAGAAATCCTGCCACCTGAAGGCCACCCTGCTGTGAGGAAGCTCAAATAGCAAACCTGGACAGACCACATGAAGAGGGAGAGATGCCAGCCAGCTGTCAGCTTCTCCCGCCCCTCACTCTTCCTGATCCAGCACTGTATGACCGACTGAAACTGCATGACCACCCCTGAGCCAAAACCACCAAGCTGAGCCTTTGCCAAAATTTTGATCGAAAGGAAACATGAAAGATAATGATTTTTGTTTTAAGCCACGAAGCTTTGGGGTGGTTTATCACACAGCAGTAGATAACCAGAACAAAGGTCCAACCAACATCAGAGCTACAGTAGTATACAAATAGTCCTCGGATCCTTCTTCCATGAGCCAAACTTGACTCCAGCTTCCTACACAACTCTGGTCCTGCTGTGAACAGAGAAGGGTGCTTTGTCTTTCCCCAGTGTGCTGATGCTCCTGGCACAAACATCTCCCTGAAATAGACATTCAGATCCCACAACCACAGGGCCTGGGATCCCCGGGCCCCTTTAACCCTGCATAGCAAGGACCCCTTGTCCCTACCTCAGTCTCAGTCATCAATCCAGAAACAAAATAAAAATTGCCTTTGAGCATGCTGTGACTGAGCTGAGACCTCTAGGTTATTCATGTCTCCAAGTGAGATAAAGATAATGCCAAAGGCAGTGGCTCTCTCTCTCTCTCTTTTTTTTTTTTTTTTTAACATTTATTCACTTTTGAGAGAGAGAGAGAGAGAGAGGGCATGAGAGGGGCAGAGAAAAAGGGAGACACAGAATCTGAAGCAAGCTCTAGGCTCTGAGCTGTCAGCACAGAGCCTGACTCGGGGGTCAAACCCATGAACTGTGAGATCATGACCTGAACCAAAGTTGGATGCTTAGTTGACAGAGCCACCCAGGCACCTTCAAAGGCAGTGGTCTGATGGGAAGCAAAAGCTGTATCATCATCATCACTACCACCACCACCAGCATCACAATCATGACTATCATCACCATGATCACCATTATCACTATCACGATCACTGTCATCACCATACTCATTGTCATCACCACTGGCCTCAGCATCACCATCATAATCGTCATCATCATCATCATCACCACCATCCTCATCATCGTCACTATTATCATCACCACCACTGTCACTACCATGGCCATCATCACCATCATCACTGCCATCACTGTCATAGCCATCATAGCCATCATCACCATCACCACCACCATCAGAATCACCATTATCGTTATATCGTTATCACTGTCATCGTCATCATCACTATCATCATCATAATCATCACCATAATAGCCATCATCAGTCATCATCAGCATCACCACCACATCCCTCATCATCACCATCACTATCATCATCATACTCATTATCATCATTGCCAGCATCAGCATCACTGTCATCATCAACCATCACCAAAACCATCAGTATCATCAACATCACCACCACTGCCATGTAATACCGGGGACATGTACTGAGTACTCATCATGTACCAGAAATTGTCCTAGGCACTTCAAGTATACTATCTTGTCAAACTCTCATCACATCCTCTTGATGTGGTCCTACCTATATGCTACTATCCCCACCTTATAGATGAGAAAAGAAAGGGTTGGAGTAGTTTTATAAATTTGCCCACAGTTACCAGTCTTAAGAGCAGTGCTGGGATTCTAACTTCAAATGCACTAACTCCAAAGGCCATGCACAGTCTTACTTTCCCTGGCTTCTCTCCCCTCAAGCCCACTCCATGGCTCCTCACCCTGAGTTTCTTTAGAAATATTCCACTAGAGACCCCAGGCCCCCAAATACAACCTTGCAGTGCCTCAGTCTCTCCACATGGAAAATGAGAGTGGTGACAACAGCCTGGCTCTGGACAGAATGTCAGACCAGAGGAGCACTGTGCCACGGGAGGCAAGAGGGTGCAGTCATCTACTGAGACCTACTCTAGGTCAGACAACACTGGGCATTCACCCCACACATTGTCTCATTTAACTGCACCACAACCCTGGGGGTAAGCAGGGATATATTTCCCTATGTTGTCAACGTGCTCAGATTCAGAGAATAAGCACAGATGCACAACTTCCAAGCCTTCACTCCTTCTGTGCCCCAACCTGACCTTGAGGACAGGTCCCATGTGCCACATGCCAAAGTCCCTATCTGACCCTGTAAGAGAATTAGGGTTGTTCTCTGCACATTGATTTAGAGCAATTAATGAGCCAGGGATGTGCTTGCTTCACATCTCCTGGGGCAGGTGACCATTTGGGACATGGCTCTTTCTTGCTGAAAGAAACCCAGACAAGTAGATGAGGGATACACAGCCCTGGACTGGATTGTCCCTGCTCAGCCCCTCCCTGGCTCTGGAGCCCAATCTGAGTGCCCAGCTAGATTATGCAACTTCCCTTCTTTTGGAAGATAAAACTTGCCGGTTTGAAAGGACATCTCCCTTCACAGAAACAAAAAGTCATGATTTTTTTATAAGTGGCCACTAAATTAAATATGCAAATACCATTCCCTGTTACACAGAGAAAAAAAAAAACTTGTGTCTGAGGTTTGTCACTATGCCTAGGCTACAGTCATGGCCCCTGATGGGACCAACCCTGGGGGCTACCCCTGGGGATCTGAACATCTGGAGAGCCGGAGTTGGAGATGGGTGTAGAGGAGGACAGTGGGGGAAGGGGGGGTGGGAGGCAAGGCCCAGCAGCCTGGAGGGGTTGGTCCCGGCCCACTGCAGCTCTTGAGCATCCTCCCCCATGGGCGTGGGCAGTAGTTGAGTCCAGACTCCATCTTGGCCTGGTGGCAGCAGAGTCAGAGGACTCAGGTCATGCGCAATGCCAGGCCTGCCTTCCCCCTTGTCCCCAACACTGCAAATCCCATGGGACCTAGAATGAGTGGCAGGAATAGGATTGGCGTCCACTGGGTCACAGCAGGAGAAGGGGCACTACACAAGTCTACGCTGTCCTAAGAGGAATGCTGCAGCCCAAGCCCAGGGAGCCAAAGGTCACAGCTGTGGCCGCATAGCACAGCCTAGAACCTATGGGTGATGCTGAGAGCTGGCAGAGCGGGGTTGGGGGGTGCAGTTGGGAGCAGCAATGGGTGGGATGGATGCAGAGGGAATCCCACAGCACTATCTCCCACCACACTGGTGGGCCCTCTATGGGGGCAGGGGGTATGGAAGCAGTCCAACAAAGGCAGGACATGTGAGCAAACTGTCCCCCTTCATACATACACATGCACACAAACATACAATGGCAGCACAGATTTTGCTTACCTATTGGCACAAGTGCAAACACATGGAAGCCCATGGAGGCGAGGCCTGCGCTGTGCTCAGCAGCTGCCCTACCCGACTCCCATCAGGTGGTTGCAACGTTAGTTGTGGGCTGGGTTAGCTGTTGATGCTGCTTGCCTGAAATCCCCAGTAAAGGATAGGGGAAAGAGGGTTCTGCAAAGGGCGTGTGTCCTCTCAGCCCTTCCAGAAAGAGAGCCGTTGGAGCAGCAAGGCAGTCCCATTTTCACATACATTAATAAGATGCAAAGCTCTTTAGGCTGATTGCTGGCTCCTCACAGGAAGCCACCATGGGTGGCTGCCAGGAGGCTGTGCTCACTCCTGAGAACTCACCAGGTGACACATGAAGCAGGGGCCTGCCTGATTTCCTGCAGCAAGGGCCCATGCAGGGAGTCCCAAATGAGGCTCCCCCTTCCCAGGGCCCCGTGCCATCCCCATGGCCCCAGAAAGCTGAGGGGGCAGAGGAAACACCTCCCCCAGAGCAACCCTAATCAGGTCCACATACATCGGCTCCTTGTGACCTGACAACGATGAGCTCCCATGTCCTCGGACTTCCCATGTCCCTGAGCTACTTCCTATAGAGCCAAAGAATGGCAGAGAAGATACCTGTACCCTGGTCCCTTTCCAGGTCATGCTGCTGACCTGCTCACAAACCTCCTGTGACTCTCCATGAGACTGAAAACAAGCCCAAAGTCCTCCAATAACCTGCAAAGTCCTCTGGGCTCTGACCTTGGACCCTTCCCACCACTCTTCGTCTGGCTCACCAGCACCAGGCACACCCTCCTCTTCCCAGATCCCCCATCATCCCAAGCTCATTCCAGCCTCAAGACCTTTGCACGTGCCATTCCATCTGCTGAAATCGCTCCACAATCAGATCTTGCTTTACGGGTTCAATCACGCCCTTCCGGTCCCTCCACAAACACCTCCTCCCTGGTAGCACCGTCCCTGACCACCGCATCTAAAATGATGTCCCCACCGAGCCACTCTCTTCTTATCTTGCTTTGTCTTTTCTTCATAGGGGTTATCACTATCTGAATTCCTTTTACTTTATTCATTTACTTATTTATTTGGTGACCATCCTCTTCCTCCACTAGAATGTCAACTCTTTGAAGTCAGGGACCTTGTCTATCTCAGTCACTCTGTATCCCCAGGACCTACAATAGGGCCTGATCCACGTTAGCTCCTCAATTAACATTTGACCCATTCGAAGACCAGCAAACTGAGACCTGGAGAGGCTCTAGTCTATACGGTACAGCATCCCAGGCAAATCTGGGCTGGGCTAGACTCAGACATTTATTGCCTTGGACTGTAAACTCACTTCCTGTTCTCTAAACCACATCTAACTTGCAAGAAGAGACCAACCCCACCTCTCAGGTGCCTCCCCAGTGCACAGAAAGGGCTAGGCAGAGTAGGCTCTCAGTGAATCCCCAAATGCATCAGGCAAGCCTTTAAAAAATTGCCCAGTTCCCCTTATCATATTCAGTAGCTCTCCCAGAGCCCTGGAAAGCAATAATAACACCCATGAACAGAGAGCTACCCGCCAGGGTCAAGGAACTACCACCAGCACTGTGGAGCACTATTAAGGGGCACAAACCAAAACCCAGTGATAACCCCCTGTCTAAAGAGCTAACCTCCACATGCTTGAAGACCAAGACCTTTGTGCAAATACAAAGAAGGATCCTAAGGCAGTTTAGCAACACCCTGGCACCAACCAGCAAGGATAAGAAGAGTAAGGGGCGCACAGAAAACAAGGGTGGCACCTAGAGGATCCAAGGGAGAAGAAGGAACTCTCGGGAACAGGGCGCTAAGGATGATGGCCAGCGCTTAGTGACGAAGGCCTGGGAAAGGAGAACGGGGCTTACTTCATGCCATTCCCGTATTTAATATGCTTAAGTTGACGGCATAGAAGCCATAAATCAGACGTTGCCACTCAGCGGTCTGCAAGCCTTATCAGCCCCACCACAGGCAGAGCCGGTCAACAGAGAGCGTAAAAGTTTTGTAATTAGTTGCCAGCATTTAAAATTAAGAGATTTCACAGTAAAGTCCAGATTTCTGGCTCCTTTTGAGACACAGAAAGCACTGGCTATACGAGTCCTTCACGTGGGAACCTCAAAGACAGCCTGACTGTCCCCTTCAGGGAAGGGTGTGGCCCCCAGGCATCCACAGTTGGTATAGTCTCGGCCCTTCTTACAGCCCACCTGCTCTACGGTAGCTTCAGTATTCCCGCCTGGAGGTGGGGGGCATTCGGATTTGTGACTTGGTTGTCCCTGGCTGGCGTTCCAAAGGGAGGCTGCAGCCATTCTTTTTTTTTTTTTTTTATAATTTTTAATGTCTTATTTCTGAGAGAGAGAGAGAGAGAGAGAGAGAAAGGCAGCGTGAGCAGCAGAGGGTCAGGGAGAGAGGGAGACACAGAATCTGAAGCATGCAGCCATTCTTATCTAATCTTCTGGTTGTCTTCAAAAGCCCCAAGTTACGAGTACCCAAGAGTGGTTCACGTGGTTCCCTGGACCGGGTGGACCCGTCCGACTGCTGAAGAGCAGCACGAGACCAGCAGACACATAGCTCCCTTGCCCACTCTGCTGGGCTAGCCATGGTGCTGTCTCAACTGAGTGCTCACAGTTGGGCACCCATTTCTCTTGCTCAGGGTTCTTCCCGAGTGTAAACTTTCCCTCCAGTTAGGCTTGGGGGCTCTTCAGGGTCACGGCCTGTGTCTTCCTCCCCCAAAGAATCCAGGGCAAGGGGTCCAGGGAAAAGGGACCGTTGTATCTTGGTGGTGGTTGGCCACCCAATAGGCTGTTCAAGGAGGGCTTCTCATCCCCAAAGGAACTCTGCAGGCGGAAAGCACCAGCGGCTCTTTATATCAACCCAGTAACCAGTAGCCCTGAGAAACCACTAGCAGCTGTGTCTGCTTGGCCGGGCAAGGGAGAGCCCACATGGGAGGTGCCCTGAGTGCTCCCACCTGCTCCTGGGTACCACCTGCAGGTGCCCAGCCAGCACAGCAGGCCTGAGGGGGCACTGAGATGCCCTCTCCTCCCCCATCCCTCCGGGGACTCTAGCATCTCTCCAGCTGAGTGCTGGGATAAGAGGCCAGTCCACACTCCCAGCTGCGCTGGCGGGGGGCCGAGAGCCTTCTGTCATTTCTTCCCAGTCCCATCCTTTACCACCCGGTTTTCCTCACCTGGCTCCCAGAGCTACGCTTTCTGACACAGAATGCGTGAGCAGCCATCCTCCGAGACTGGCCATAGGACTGCTCCTCTGGGCCGCCGACACATGCGCCCTAGACCCCAGCAGACCGGTTGGTTCTACAACCCCAGCCAAACACTTTCTACAGACACAGTAACAAAACTACCATTCACGGAGCATCAGCCCTACACTGGGCCTTCTCATGGGCTTTGATCTCATTTCAATCCCACAGCAACCCTCAGGGAAAGTAATACTATTCCAGTTTACAGACCAGTAAATGGGCCCAAAAAGATGGCACTTGACAGTGAGCCGGGACCTGACTGTGCATCTACGCGTTCCAAAGGCAAAGCCCTTTTCTCTGTGTTGCCAGCAGCCCTCACCCCTGAGGAAGCACCACCGAGCCCCCAGCTAAGCAGCTAAGATTCTCAGCTCTCTTCTGCAAAGAAGGGGAAAGGTGGGTGTGGGAAGGAGGTGGCAGAGAAAAGGGACACACTCGGGTGTCTGCCCTGGCCCTTGTTGCTGAATTAAAGTCATTCCTGTCCTGCTTCTCCCATACAGTAGGAGCCGACCCCTCCCCTCCACACCTGGCAGTGTACCAGCGCTTTCTATAAGCTGCTGGTGGATGCATGCACGTTTCTCCTCGTACACGTTTTCCTCGACATCCTACTTCCAACTGGTTCTCTTCTCCCATAGTGTCACACAGCTCTGTCCCGCAACCCCTTTCTCCCCAGTCTCCACGGCTCCAATCACAGATGCAGCCCCTGTCCCTGGCTTTCTCCCTGACATCACTCATAGACACAGATACCGAAGATTTCTAACACTGTGGGGAGGGAGATGCCACAGCAAACAACCGAGAAATGAGCATTAGACACGCCTGTTAATAGGCCATCGACCATGCCCACATCTCTCCTTTGGTCAATCGACCCAGCAGCAGGTTACCATGAGAATCCCTAATGTCAATGACAAGCGCATTTCAAAATTTGGAATGTTGACCTTGCCTGGAGTCAAGCAGATTTTTCACTTTTCTCAGTGCTCTGTGCGCCCCGTATCCTTACATTTGCTAAGACTCATCCGTTTCCCTGTCTAAACAACAATCACTGGGTACCTTCTGGTGCCCAGCCCTCTGCTAGACAGTCCCTCTGGTGCCCAGCCCGACGGGGGAGGAAAAGGAGAGAACTGCACCCTAGAATATTCCCCATGCTTAATTCTTAGAGTAACCTTGTGTGGATCAAGTGTCTTTTTAAAGCCACTGTACTGGGGCACCTGGGTGGCTCAGTTGGTTAAGCATCCGACTTCAGCTTAGGTCATGATCTCATAGTTCGTGGGTTCGAGCCCCACGTTGGGCTCTGTGCTGATAGCCAGCTCAGAGCCTGGAGCCTCCTTCAGATTCTGTGTCTCGCTCTCTCTCTGACCCTCCCCTGCTCATGCTCTCTCTCTGTCTCAAAAATTAAAAAA